>NC_046365.1:16019773-16179287 GCF_011125445.2 Fundulus heteroclitus
ATGCCCGGAATGTTTATTGTGATTCCGTCGGAGCAGTGCTCTTCACCCCCTCTTTCCTGCAAAAAAAACAACTTGTGTGGGGCCGCTGTCCTCACAGCCAGCTCGGTGGCTCAGGTGGATGGCAACGATCCTGGCGTGTGATCTTTCTTGTCCTGCGATTTGTCGGCCCCTGGCGGTGGCGGCACCTTCCTGCAGTGTGACCGTGGGTCCAGGAAGCCGTTGTTTGACCTTCTCTGCCGCGTAAGTCGAGAGGAGCACCTGGAACGGACCCAGCCAGCGTTTGGATCTCCATTGTAGCTAATAAACTGTCGCTAATAAACTGTAGCTGTGAAACACAGATCAATCTCTTACCCTGGTTTTCATAGAAGACTAGGGAAAGCGTTTCTTAGTCTACGGCAGCAGACAACTCTTCTCCTGTTGTTTGGCTGACATGTTCATCATCATCCGTTGGCCAAGAGTTTGCTGAATCCCCCATATCCAGCCCTCTTTGGATACTCTCACAGATGTGATGACCTGAGAGCAAAGGGCAAACATTTGCTCACCAGAATAACGACCTGTCGTCTACAAAACATCATAGTGTTTAAATACGGTTGAAGGACACGAGCAGCTGACTGATTTCTTGAGACACATTCTTCATTTTATATCTAACATTTTTATTTTCTTACATTTTTGGCAGGGTGGAGAAAAGAGCTCTGCAGGGATGACTGCTGCGCTCCACAGTGGCACGTGTAATCTATCTGGTCCCCCTGCATGAGACAATTATTATTTTACTTTAAATCTCTCAGAACTGACTTCTCTTTTCAAATATATTTGCCCTTACCTTGAAATACTCCTGCAGACACTGGCTCACCGTTCCCCCTGGTACCAGCTCCAGAGTGAGGTTAACAAAGTCCTCCACTCTATAGGACTGCTCACCACATCTGAAATGGACAGTTCAATTGAAAAATAACCACAGTGCTCCTGGAGACGCAACAAGTCAGCAGTGTAAATAGAATACATTCATACCCCCTGCAGGTCCTGATGTTCAGCATCTGAACTGAAATGTGTTCATGGACTGGGCACGTGTAGGTCAGGCCAGAGTTTACAGCTGTCAGCTCAACTTCTGATGACACAGACCTCATTTTGTCCAGAACACAGATGAGGAACTCATGGGCATCCTGCTCAGAAACCCAAAGAAATGGTTCAGAAGATAGGAGTTAAACAAAATCTGTCCAAGATTGACACTGTGCCGTCTAGTATAAATAAGTATGGCACTAACCTTCTGCTCGTCATCGTCAAAATCTGAATTATATTCAGCTACGGTCCATTTAAAAAGAGGATGGAAGCGACTTATTCTCCTCTCTGATGTTGGAGTAGCGACTGACGTCAATATCTAGAAACCATCTGGTGAGAACAGAAGTGAAAAACATAATCTTTTTTTTTGGTTAAAATAAATGAAAGCCCCCTTTGTCATAGTAGTTGATTACCAAGGTTTACATCCAACTTAGATCTTGGCAAGACAAAGAAAATTGTTTTTTTTTCAACTGTGATTTTGTAAAGGTAAAAATCTGAAAGGTATGACATGTATTTGTATAGATCTTTATAACTCAGTACCTTATTGAATCATTTAATTTAATCAGAGCTGCAGGTCTGCTTGCTTGGCATCTCTCATGACTGATATATTTGTCCACTCTTATTTGCAGAGGAGCTTAAGCTCAGTCAGTTTTTAGCTCCATCTATATTTCCTATCAGTACTAAGCAACTTCATTGTCCATCCAAAGGCTGATGCTGCTACCACACATGTTTGTCTCTGAGGAGGATCACATTTAGAGTGATGCAGAGTTTTAGTTTTTCACCACAGATAATATGTTGTTGGCCAAAAAAGTTTCATTTTTTTCTTATCTGACAGAGCACGTTTTTCTCATTTGTGTGTCTCCTTTGCATGGATTTTGTTAACTTTCAACAAGGCCCCCTAAGGCTCTCTGTATCTACAATTGCTTTCTTCTTGCCACTCTTCCACAAAGGCCAGATTTATAGAGTATATGTAGTTGTCCAGGAGACAGACACTCCACCTTATCTGTGGATCTCTGCATCTACTCCTTAGTCACAATTGCCACGCTGCCTCTTAATGCTTTCCTTCACCATTCATACTCTTTCTGTGTTTGGATCATAGATTGAACTGTTCCATGAGCTATTCAACGTTGCAGTGGATAATATTTAGGGGCATCAGAGTAAAGTGGAGTCTTTTCCATTTCACAGTCATGCATTACTCTTGTTGGTTTATCACATAAAGCCCCAATAAATGCTCAGAAGACGGTAATTGTATCGTGGCAAAAATATGAAAACATTGAAGGGGTTTGATTATTGTTGCAATGCAGAGTATGAATGCAAATCTACACAGTTCTTTACACTGATGATGTTTTATTGTCTGGAGTGCTGTACCTGAATAGCTGGGATCTTGGGTGAGAGCAGCTCAGGGTCAGTAAGGACGCTTTGGAGGATGGAGTTGATGTAGCATGTCATCCCCAGGGTTGGGTAACCTTAAAACACACAAGACAAAGAACCAGAGTCAGAACATGTGGCCGTTCTGCTTGACTTTCTTTCAACACATTAACTGAGGCATCTGCTGTGGATCCAGAGAAAGGCTCCATATGTGTCCCTTCTTCTTCCTTTAAGTAGACAGACGTATGGAAAATACAGTAAAAAATGTTCGTAGAGTAAAAACTGAACACATCACAGTGTTTCTGTTATTCATGTAATACTGAGTTCACGCAATCAACAACATTCAGCTTGGTTAAACATACCTTATCATAAATCAGTTTGCAGCAGGAAAAGCCAAAACGCTATTTTCCTCCTTTTATCAGTGTCAGGTTGTCTAGAAGCTGGAGAAGATAGCATGGAGGAATCCTCCTGTGGTCCAGGTTCAGTATTTGGCGCTTCTCTGGTTCTCTTTAGAGTTGATGACTCCAGTTCAACAGTGCAATTGATACTAGTGAAGAAGACATGAAAAAAGTATTAGATTGAATTTGAGGATGAGTGGGATAAATCTGAACATCAAATAACCCAATTATTTCTGAGGCAAACCAATTGACATTGTATTTTTCTAAGAAATATCTAAAACTGGACTTTGGATATAAAAAATAATAATAATGTAAAACTCATACACTTCTTCTGTGATGGAGAATGGTTGGACTGACACTTCGACTGTCACACTTGGAGCTGCAGCTCATTGTGAGCAGATACAGGACTGTCAGGAACAGGCGAAGCCCTGAACTGGACACTAGCCTCCCCACCCTGAGACTTTTCATTTGTGCTGCAGCTATAAAGATAAAGAAAAAAATGAAATGTGATTCTTTAATGGAATACAACTCTATAACACCAGTTTAAACTATAAATGATAGAATTATAAAATTGGAGTTGGTGAAGTTTTTATCTTACCTCCTTTCTGTATCTGAGGATGACAGGATTACAACCAGGGTGTTGTTCTGCTTCTAAATGCACTCTGATGAACCCAGACCGTGCTTCCTGTGGCCCTTTCCTGAACTTTCCCAAATTTAGTCACATTACATCCGCAAACATAAAATAATATTTTATTTGAATCTTATGTGAAAGTCCAACATAACATATACAATTGTGACGTAGAAGGAATATCCTACATGATGTAAAACATTCGTTACAAATAAATGAAAATTGCTGTGTGCAAAGGTGGGAGCTTCCCACACCTGCTAGTCAGAGTTTCCTACGCCTGCTAGCCAGAGCTTCCCACGCCTGCTAGCCAGAGTTTCCTACGCCTGCTAGCCAGAGCTTCCACGCCTGCTAGCCAGAGCTTCCCACGCCCGCTAGCCAGAGTTTCCACGCCTGCTAGCCAGAGCTTCCCACGCCCGCTAGCCAGAGCTTCCCACGCCCGCTAGCCAGAGTTTCCACGCCCGCTAGCCAGAGTTTCCACGCCCGCTAGCCAGAGTTTCCACGCCTGCTAGCCAGAGTTTCCCACGCCTGCTAGCCAGAGCTTCCTACGTCTGCTAGCCAGAGTTTCCACACCTGCTAGCCAGAGCTTCCCACGCCCGCTAGCCAGAGTTTCCACGCCTGCTAGTCAGAGCTCCCACGTCCGCTAGTCAGAGCTTCCTACGTCTGCTAGCCAGAGCTTCCCACGCCTGCTAGCCAGAGTTTCCTACGCCTGCTAGCCAGAGTTTCCACGCCTGCTAGCCAGAGCTTCCCATGCCTGCTAGCCAGAGCTTCCCATGCCCGCTGGCCAGAGTTTCCATGCCTGCTAGCCAGAGCTTCCCACGCCCGCTAGCCAGAGTTTCCACGCCTGCTAGCCAGAGCTTCCCACGCCCGCTGGCCAGAGTTTCCACGCCCGCTAGCCAGAGCTTCCCACGCCCGCTAGCCAGAGTTTTCCACGCCTGCTAGCCAGAGCTTCCCACGCCCGCTAGCCAGAGCTTCCCACGCCCGCTAGCCAGAGTTTCCACTCCTGCTAGCCAGAGCTTCCCACGCCTGCTAGCCAGAGTTTCCTACGCCTGCTAGCCAGAGTTTCCACGCCTGCTAGCCAGAGCTTCCCACGCCCGCTAGCCAGAGCTTCCACGCCCGCTAGCCAGAGCTTCCCACGCCCGCTAGCCAGAGTTTCCCACGCCTGCTAGCCAGAGCTTCCTACGTCTGCTAGCCAGAGTTTCCACACCTGCTAGCCAGAGCTTCCCACGCCCGCTAGCCAGAGTTTCCACGCCTGCTAGTCAGAGCTCCCACGTCCGCTAGTCAGAGCTTCCTACGTCTGCTAGACAGAGCTTCCCACGCCTGCTAGCCAGAGCTTCCCACGCCTGCTAGCCAGAGTTTCCTACGCCTGCTAGCCAGAGTTTCCACGCCTGCTAGCCAGAGCTTCCCATGCCTGCTAGCCAGAGCTTCCCATGCCCGCTGGCCAGAGTTTCCACGCCTGCTAGCCAGAGCTTCCCACGCCCGCTAGCCAGAGTTTCCACGCCTGCTAGCCAGAGCTTCCCACGCCCGCTGGCCAGAGTTTCCACGCCTGCTAGCCAGAGCTTCCCACGCCCGCTAGCCAGAGTTTCCACGCCTGCTAGCCAGAGCTTCCCACGCCCGCTAGCCAGAGTTTTCCACGCACGCTAGCCAGAGTTTCCACGCCCGCTAGCCAGAGCTTCCCACGCCCGCTAGCCAGAGTTTCCCACGCCTGCTAGCCAGAGCTTCCTACGTCTGCTAGCCAGAGTTTCCACACCTGCTAGCCAGAGCTTCCCACGCCCGCTAGCCAGAGTTTCCACGCCCGCTAGTCAGAGCTCCCACGCCTGCTAGTCAGAGCTCCCACGTCCGCTAGTCAGAGTTTCCACACCCGCTAGCCAGAGCTTCCACACCCGCTAGGCAGAGCTTCCACACCCGCTAGGCAGAGCTTCCCACGCCCGCTAGCCAGAGTTTCCCACGCCCGCTAGCCAGAGTTTCCACGCCTGCTAGCCAGAGTTTCCTACGCCTGCTAGCCAGAGTTTCCACGCCTGTTAGCCAGAGCTTCCCATGCCCGCTGGCCAGAGTTTCCATGCCTGCTAGCCAGAGCTTCCCACGCCCGCTAGCCAGAGTTTCCACGCCTGCTAGTCAGAGCTCCCACGTCCGCTAGTCAGAGCTTCCTACGTCTGCTAGCCAGAGTTTCCCACGCCTGCTAGCCAGAGCTTCCCACGCCTGCTAGCCAGAGTTTCCTATGCCTGCTAGCCAGAGTTTCCACGCCTGCTAGCCAGAGCTTCCCATGCCCGCTGGCCAGAGATTCCACGCCTGCTAGCCAGAGCTTCCCACGCCCGCTAGCCAGAGTTTCCACGCACGCTAGCCAGAGCTTCCACGACCGCTAGCCAGAGCTTCCAACGGCCCGCTAGGCAGAGCTTCCCACGCCCGCTAGCCAGAGTTTCCCACGCCCGCTAGCCAGAGTTTCCCACGCCTGCTAGCCAGAGTTTCCTACGCCTGCTAGCCAGAGTTTCCACGCCTGTTAGCCAGAGCTTCCCATGCCCGCTGGCCAGAGTTTCCACGCCTGCTAGCCAGAGCTTCCCACGCCCGCTAGCCAGAGTTTCCACGCCTGCTAGTCAGAGCTCCCACGTCCGCTAGTCAGAGCTTCCTACGTCTGCTAGCCAGAGTTTCCCACGCCTGCTAGCCGGAGCTTCCCACGCCTGCTAGCCAGAGTTTCCCATGCCCGCTGGCCAGAGATTCCACGCCTGCTAGCCAGAGCTTCCCACGCCCGCTAGCCAGAGTTTCCACGCCCGCTAGCCAGAGCTTCCCACGCCCGCTAGCCAGAGCTTCCCACGCCCGCTAGCCAGAGTTTCCACGCCCGCTAGCCAGAGCTTCCCACGCCCGCTAGCCAGAGCTTCCCACGCCCGCTGGCCAGAGTTTCCATGCCTGCTAGCCAGAGCTTCCCACGCCCGCTAGCCAGAGTTTCCACGCCTGCTAGTCAGAGCTCCCACGTCCGCTAGTCAGAGCTTCCTACGTCTGCTAGCCAGAGTTTCCCACGCCTGCTAGCCAGAGCTTCCCACGCCTGCTAGCCAGAGTTTCCTATGCCTGCTAGCCAGAGTTTCCACGCCTGCTAGCCAGAGCTTCCCATGCCCGCTGGCCAGAGATTCCACGCCTGCTAGCCAGAGCTTCCCACGCCCGCTAGCCAGAGTTTCCACGCCCGCTAGCCAGAGCTTCCCACGACCGCTAGCCAGAGCTTCCCACGCCCGCTAGGCAGAGCTTCCCACGCCCGCTAGCCAGAGTTTCCCACGCCCGCTAGCCAGAGTTTCCACGCCTGCTAGCCAGAGTTTCCTACGCCTGCTAGCCAGAGTTTCCACGCCTGTTAGCCAGAGCTTCCCATGCCCGCTGGCCAGAGTTTCCACGCCTGCTAGCCAGAGCTTCCCACGCCCGCTAGCCAGAGTTTCCACGCCTGCTAGTCAGAGCTCCCACGTCCGCTAGTCAGAGCTTCCTACGTCTGCTAGCCAGAGTTTCCCACGCCTGCTAGCCAGAGCTTCCCACGCCTGCTAGCCAGAGTTTCCCATGCCCGCTGGCCAGAGATTCCACGCCTGCTAGCCAGAGCTTCCCACGCCCGCTAGCCAGAGTTTCCACGCCCGCTAGCCAGAGCTTCCCACGCCCGCTAGCCAGAGCTTCCCACGCCCGCTAGCCAGAGTTTCCACGCCCGCTAGCCAGAGCTTCCCACGCCCGCTAGCCAGAGCTTCCCACGCCCGCTAGCCAGAGCTTCCCACGCCCGCTAGCCAGAGCTTCCCACGCCCGCTAGCCAGAGCTCCCACGCCTGCTAGTCAGAGCTCCCACGTCCGCTAGTCAGAGCTTCCTACGTCTGCTAGCCAGAGTTTCCCACGCCTGCTAGCCAGAGCTTCCCACGCCTGCTAGCCAGAGCTTCCCATGCCTGCTAGCCAGAGCTTCCCACGCCTGCTAGCCAGAGTTTCCTATGCCTGCTAGCCAGAGTTTCCACACCTGCTAGCCAGAGCTTCCCATGCCCGCTGGCCAGAGTTTCCACGCCTGCTAGCCAGAGCTTCCCACGCCCGCTAGCCAGAGTTTCCACGCCCGCTAGCTAGAGCTTCCCACGCCCGCTAGCCAGAGTTTCCCACGCCCGCTAGCCAGAGTTTCCCACGCCTGCTAGTCAGAGCTCCCACGTCCGCTAGTCAGAGCTTCCTACGTCTGGTAGTTCCCTTCGTCGACGCCTGCTACTCCAGCTCTCTAAGTAATATTTCTGCTGTGCTGCTGGATCTGCTGCTACTCTAGCGCTCCAAGTTATTTGTCACATTTCTCACATTTCTTTAAAATTTGTTATAATGCTGTTTACAAATGTTATTAGGAAGATAATTTGCACTACATAGACCTGGTGCTGCTACATGAAGTGCACAAACAATTAAGTGTTTATTTTTTATTGTAATATTTTAAAAGTTCTACATTGTTTGCTAGCCATTGTTAAAGTTTTGTGTTTTTCTGAAAGGAGCTTTGTACAAGTTAGTGTCATGGTACACTCCACCTCCTCACTAGTTCCACCTGCCGTTCTTAATTAAGCCTGGATTCAGTGCACCTGCCAACAGCTCTACTTAAACCTCCCTCAATCTGCTCTTCTCCGCTGGATCGTCATCATTCTTCATCCAAACCTCGTCCTGCCTTGTGTTTCCCACGCCTGCTAGTCAGAGCTTCCCACGCCTGCTAGTCAGAGCTTCCCACGCCTGCTAGTCAGAGCTTCCCACGCCTGCTAGTCAGAGCTTCCCATGCCTGCTAGTTAGAGTTCTGGCTAGCAGGCATGAGAAACACGAGGCAGGACGAGGTTTGGATGAAGAATGATGACGATCCAGCGGAGAAGAGCAGACTGAGGGAGGTTCAAGTAGAGCTGTTGGCAGGTGCACTGAATCCAGGCTTAATTAGGAACGGCAGGTGGAACTAGTGAGGAGGTGGAGTGACAGCTGGGCTGCATGAGAGGTGGAAAGTGCTGGAAAGTTTATGAGGAGACAGGCAGGCCAAAACTGTACCATCACACTAACTTGTGCAAAGCTCCTTTCAGAAAAACTTTAACAATGGCTAGCAAACAATGTAGAACTTTTAAAATATTACAATAAAAAATAAACACTTAATTGTTTGTGCACTTCATGTAGCAGCACCAGGTCTATGTAGTGCAAATTACCTTCCTATTAACATTTGTAAACAGCATTATAACAAATTTTAAAGAAATGTGAGCAATCTGAATCTTGATGTTTTTTTACGCCAGGTCATCATTGCAAATTACCTTCCCAGAGAACATCTTCTGTTTGATTTATATATTAAATTTATTTTTTCTATTTAAAAAATGTTCATGTTTTATTATCCAATCCATTCTGCTCTAACTGGCCTGAAGGAAACTGTCAAAGATGGACACACAGGAAGACGCTCGCATACACACAGAGAAAGAGTGCTCGTAGCCAATCTACACCACTCTGTCACATCTTTCCTGCTCCGACACGTCTTACTTCAAATAGCGTTGCGACTCTTAAACTAAACTTAATGACAGCGAGAAAAGAACTTCTTGTTGTGGGGAGGAGGAGGAAGAAAAAGGCCACCGCTGAACATTATTTTTTACAAAGTTAAATGCTATAAGTGTTGTGATTGTTTTCATGCATGTACACGACGACTCTTCAAGGCAACGAGCACTAACACAGCGGTGGCCAGCTGGAAACAAACATGTTTTTTTAGACAGTGGGGTGGAGTTTTATACCAACTTTAAACAGCTCAACCACCATTTAAAAGCCAACATTGACACGCGAGTTTCCGTGAGTGGAAATGGAAGTAAAAACCCTGCTCCATTCTCAATGAAACAGCTGTTCCCTCCCGCTCACAGTGACCGAGGCAGACATTCAAAGGGCAAATACTAAATCAGACGGTTAAAAATACAATATTTGTGTTTTGTCTTGTATCGGGATGGGACGATACACTTCATGCATTGGCCATTGGCGCATTCAGCCACCATGCTTTGACGTCCCGTGACGCGCATACGTTTTACGCTGCCTCCCTGGCAGAGAGCGCCTGGTAATGTTGACAATTTAGCGGTATTTGCCCTTTGAATGTCTGCCTCTGTCACTGTGAGCGGGTGGGAACAGCTGTTTTACTGAGAACGGAGCAGGGTTTTCACTTTAACTCAATGAAACTCGCAGGTCAATGCTGGTTTGTAAATGGTGGTTGAGCTGCTAAAGTCAGTATAAAACTCCATCCCACTGTCTAAAAAAAAAACGTGTCCGATCTCCAGCTGGCTACCTGCCACCGCTGTGTTAGTGCTCGTTGCCATGAAGTCGTGTATGAGCATGAAAATAATCACAACACTTGAAGCATTTAACTTTGCAGAAAATAATGTTTAGCAGTGGTCAGTCTATTTCCTCCTCCTCCCCACAACAAGAAAATCTTTTGTCGCTGTTATTAAGTTTAGTTTAAGAGTCACAACGCTAGTTGAAGTAAGACGGTGTCTTTGACAGTTTCCTTCAGGTCTGTTGAAGCAGAATGGATTGGATAATAAAACGTAGTCATTTTTTTAAGTAGAGCAAATACGTTTAATATATAAATCAAACAGAACATTTCTCGGGAACGTAATTTGCACTAGATAGGCCTTGTGCTGCTACATGAAGTGCACAAACAATTAAGTATTTATTTTTTGTTGTTATATTTTTTAATGTTCTATATTGTTTGCTAGCCATTGTTAATGTTTTGTGTTTTTTAAAAGGAGCTTTGCACAAGTTAGAAGCTTTTTATTTCACCCTTTTTCATACATGTCTGACATGTAAAATGAGTTTTCCTCCATTTACTGCAGTTGCCTCTACAGCAGAGGTGTCCAAACTTTTTGCTACATGGGCCAAAATTGTCAAGTCAAAGGAACTAAAAATGAATACAATTGTGTTTTAAAACCAAAACAATAATGTTAATGTTTTACCTGCTCTACAAAATATGACTATTTTAAATGTCAGATTTTTTGTAGGAAATTAATGTGTAAATTATTGCAGATCCAAAATGTAAAAAAGGGTTTTGCTCAATTGTTGTTTATAGATTATTTTGAATAATTGAATTTGACTCTTTAACAATAAAAAATGTAACTCTTTTTGGTCTAGCAATATAAGAACAGTATTTGGGTCAGTTATTTCCAATTTTAATTTCTAGCCAATTTTAATAATCAAATTTATGGCAGATTTTAATTCACCAAAGTCTGCATTTGAGTAATTAAATATCATTGGGTAAATGTTACTATGAAATTAAAGAGAATTTCAAACGTGTGTTTATTAGAAGATGGATACTTTGTGTTGTACTCAACATTTTCAGTTGTATTATTTTAATTTTTACGTATCGGTTATCGATTTGCCTCATGTCAAAATAATCGGTATCGGCCTTAAAAACCTGCATCGGTCGACCTCTTACTTAAACCGAATCAAGAATCTGTGGATCTGATAAGGTGTGAAAACTGCTATTCACAAACGCTCTCAATCTAATCTGACTGTGCTTGAACTATTTTGCAAAGAAGAATGTTGAACAACATGTTGAAAACTGGTACAGACTTGCAGTAATTACAGCAAAACGCGGTTCCAAGAAATATTTACTGGGTGCTGAATACTTTTGCACATTGCTCTTTTCAGTTTTTTATTTGTTTAAAAAAAGAGACCATGTATTAGTTTCTTGCTACTTCACAGTTGTATAGCAGTTTATCTTTCACATAAGATTCCAATAAAATGTATTTGTATTTTTGGTTGTAATGTGACAATATATGGAAAAGTTAAAGACGTGTGAATAATTTTGCAAGCCACTGTAGTAATTTGTGGCATTGCTTGCTGCAGTCAATATTGCAGCCCTGATGGCAGGTGTGTTAGCTCTTCAAGGGCTGGAAAGAGAACGCAAATACATTCAGATTTACTGGATTTAAGAACATTTTAAGTATGCAAAACCATCTCCTGGGTAGCACTGATTACTAATGCAAGCATGTCAGAGAACTGCAGCTAATAAACTGTAGCTGTGAAACCCAAATCAATCGCTTACCCTGTTTTTCATAGAACAGTAGGAAAGCAGTTGTTTCTCTTCGGCGACAGACATCTTCTGCTGTTGTCTGGCTAACACGCTCGTCATTATATGTTAGCCAAAGGTTGGCTGAATCCCCCATATCCGGCCTTCCGTAGATACTGTCGCAGATGTAATGACCTGAGAGCAAAGGGAATACATTTTTAGCCTGGAAAGCAAAACCTGCAAATGTCGACGTCGATAACTGTGACAGAAAAACAGAACCTCAGACAAACACTTACCACTGTCAGCACTGGAGCCCATGTGGCTGACGACGCTCACCAGAGAATAACGAGCTGTCGTCTACAAAACATCATAGTGTTTAGATACGGTTAAAGGACACGAGCAGCTGACTGATTTGTTATTGCTGAGACCCATTCTTCGTTTTATATCTAACAATTGTAATTTTCTTACATTTCTGTTGGCCATATACTCTTCCTTCAGCACAAGTTCTTTTGACAAAGTGATGGGATTCTTCATCTTGTTGACAGTGTAGGACCTGGTGACTATAAAGCGCTTCAGGTGCAGGATCAGCACACTGAGAGGAAGGAGAAATAGATCAGAGAGGATCAGATAAAGGAAACTTCTCAGCCTGAACAACTGGATGGCAGTGATTACAGTGTGGTTGTGTAACCTACTTCGGCAGGGTGGAGAAAGAGCTCTGCAGGGACGACTGCTGCGCTCCACAGTGGCATGTGAATTCTATCTGGTTCTCCTGAATGAGACAATTATTACTTTTACTTTAAATCTCTCAAAATTGAGTTCGCTTTTCAAATATGTTTGCACTTACCTTGAGATACTCCTGCAGACACTGGCCCACCGTTCCCCCTGGTACCAGGTCCAGACTGAGGTTATTAAAGTCCTCCAATCTATAGGACTGCTCACCACATCTGAAATGGACAGTAGAGTTGAAAAATAACCACAGTGCTCCTGGAGACGCAACAAGTCAGCAGTGTAAATAGAATACATTCATACCCCCTGCAGGTTCTGACGTTTAACATCTGAAGTGTAATGTGTTCCTGGACTGGGCACGTGTAGGTCAGGCCAGAGTTTACAGCTGTCAGCTCAACCTCTGATGACATAGACCTCATTATGTCCAGAACACAAACGAGGAACTCATGGGCATCCTGCTCAGAAACCCAAAGAAATGGTTCAGAAGATAGGAGTTAAACAAAATCTGTCAAAGATTGACACTGTGCCGTCTAGTATAAATAAGTATGGCACTAACCTTCTGCTCGTCATCGTCAAAATCTGAATTATATTCAGCGACAGTCCATTTAAAAGTGGATAGAACCAACATTTTGTCTTCTCTGATGTTGGTGAAGCGACTGGCTTCAATATCTAGAAACCATCTGGTGAGAACAGAAGTGAAGAACATAATCTTTTTTTAGTTTAAAATTAAGGACAGCCCCCTTTTTCATAGTAGTTGATTACCAAGGTTTACATCCAACTTAGATCTTGACAAGGCAGTTATGAATTGCTGCATAATTATGAAGTGGAAAGGAAATTATAGGTATAACATGAATTTGTATTGATGCTCATGACTCCTGACACTCTGTGTCATCCTCAACTGTAGTTTGGGGATGACATGTGCGCCAGATAATTATTTGGCTGCCATCTTTAAAATTAGTTAAATGTATCTTCTTGGTGCACACAAGAAAGTTTTAAGAAAATATAATTATCTTCAATGTCCCTTTCTTGGCATGTCTTGAGTCAAACCTCCAACAAGTCCTTCTAAGGCTTTCTGTTTACAATAGCTTTTTGCAAAAGCTATTGGAATCTGTGGATTAATTGCTGGAGTTTATGTATTTGTCCTTTTTGACAGACCTTCCCACCTTATCTGTGGATCACTACTCCTTAGTCACAACTGCCTACTTGGCTGCCTTACTTCACCACTGATTTTATTTCTGTTTTTGGATCATAGATTGAACTTTTCCATTAGACATTCAAAACTTGAAATTTCTAACTTTCCCACTAGTTTCTCCTTGACCTAACAACTGTGCACCTTGGTCTACATTAAGCTGGTTCACTAAAGCCACAGTTCCAATGACCCTACTCAGTTTAGCTCGCCAAACTCGGCTCCTCTCTACTTTATTTATCTTTGCGCGCTTTTTGTTTCCACCTGCCTAGAAATGACCGGTAGAAGAAAATGCCTCTTGTAGGTGGCTTTAGCCCCCTTCTCCCCGCTCCACACTCTGTTTGAAACATTGAAAATTGAAAGAAATCAGCGAAAAAAAGGCAAACAACTTAAAATTCCTAATTATAAATAAAGCATAAATAAAAGGAAAAAAATCCTAATTATGTTTCAATAACTGTATTAGCACAATTGTCTTGTAGGTTTTTAAGGATTAATCCACCAGGATAAATATCTGGATCACACATCTAATAATAAAATAAGGCAGAGGCTCTCTGCTATCTGCTTTGAACCTGTTTGGTTAAGAGAGAGAGACAGAAGTGGAGAGGCGGAGCCGTTTAGCCCGCAGGCTTCAGGCTTCAGGCCCCTCAGCGAAGTGAGCTTTCAGGGGTTTCCCCAGTCCAGGCTCCCTATAGCAGCCATCGCTGCCAAGGTGGTTTGACCCACTCTTTTCATAGTGGTCCTTAATATTAATGTTGTTGCTCTTCAGTTTTATGGACTTCCTCACAGAAAAACCTTCTCATTTCTCCTCGGCCAATCACTGAGTCTTCACTTAAAACTCCTCTCGACTCAGCTCGGTTTGACCCTGCTGTTTAACAGGCCTGGATAAACTTGGGCTGGCCCTGAGAAAAACTGCTCTTGAAACACTCACAAGGAGGCAAAACCATGTGGAACTAGTCCTGTTTTTTTTTTTGTCTCTCCCAGCTCTCAGTGAAGGCGGACACTTTTCTGCTCCTCTCTTCCCCAAATCTTTCCTGCTTGTAACTCTTTCAGAGCCTTTTTCTGCTAATCATCCGAATTTCAAACCATGGATCTGGTCAGCTGGCCGCTCAACGCAATTGATCAAGTCTTTACCCCCTGGGACAGGAACCCTAGGTTGGATGTGGGCGGATGCGCTGCTCACTTGGGAGAACTGGACTGGCATGCCCCCCCCCCCTCCACCCACACATAAACACCTCCAACCTCACACGTGTTTGCTGTATGATGTTGTCTGTATGTTGTTTTTTTGTGACGAGGGTTTTTCTTGCATTCTTATACTGTCACCGCAAAGAGAACGTGGGAGAAATGTACTTTTATTTTTCACCTCAACCTTCCTAATGTTTTCCTTTCTCTACTCTGCAAAAAGGCAACGCCTCCAAGGCAACAAGGCCTCAGTCACCTGTCTACCCATGTTTGTCTTTCTCTTGATGGGCTGGACTGAAACGTAATATCCCCCACGGAGGGCAAATAAAGCAAATCAATACATTTTTTCTAACAAACCCCTAAGGCCTTTATGGAAGAGCTGCATTAATGATGAGACTAAGGCTCTGCTTACGCAATGTTTTTTTGGTGAACACGGTATAGTCTGAGTGTGTTTGTAATGTTCATTTACACAACAATGGGGAAAGTTTTCTTTGACAACAGCACAATTTGAACGTAACAGCTTGAAAATGTCCCGCGTTTCTTCCAGGGAATCCCTGACTCATGTATTGTATGACAGAAATCTATTTAAATTAATGCATAAAGGCACAACATGGCAGCTGTCTACAATTTTAGCAACCACAGAAGAAAACAATAGCGGCTAGTGCAGTATTGCTTTGGCTACTGACTGTTCTGAATGAAAGCACGGCTAGCTACGACTATAATTCAAAGTCCCCTTCAACAAACATCCGTCCATAGGAAAATGTTATTGTCTGCCATCTTTGATATTATTACCTGGTCTTTTACAAAAAAAACCATAAATTCACTCAAGGTGGTCATTCAAATGTAACAATATGACAATATGAGAACGTTCAAGGGATATGAATATTGTTGCAACGCAGAATCCAAATGTATATCAACACAGTTCTTCACATTCTATAGACCAAGGGTCTTCAACCTAGATACTGAGGACCCACTGTCCTGCATGTTTTAGGTGTTTCACTGCCTCCACACACCTGACGTAAATGGGTGATTAACAGGCCTCTGCAGCCCGTAATGGTTGCTGAGGAGGTTGTGCAATAACATGATCCAGGTATGGTGAAACACACCTATACATGCAGAACAGTGCTTCCTGAGGACCAGGGTTAAAGACCCCTGCTATGCACTGGTGGTCTTTTAGAGCACATGTGGCAAGCTCCAGTCCTTGAGGTCCAGTATCCATGATGTGTCCCTGGTCCAACATAACTGAATCGAACAGCTGAATTACCTCCTCAGTATGCAGTCGTATTCTCCAGAGTCCTGCTAATGGCCTGATTATGTGAGTCAGGCCTGTTGAAGCAGAGACGTGTATAAAAGTTGCAGGACACTGGCCCTCAAGGACTGGAGTTTGACACACTTGTTTTTGCATCTGTGGAGTGCTGTACCTGAAGAGCTGAGATCCGGGGAGAAGGCGCCACACAGGCAGCTGCTTGTGGATCTCTTGAACGAAGCAGTTTAGATTTAGGAGGCTTTGGAGGATGGAGTTCATGTAGCAAGTCATGCCCAGGTTGGGTAACCTTAAAAGACACACGACAAATAACCAGAGTCAGAACATGGGCTTCAGTTTCCACGCATTTGAAATGTTTTAGAGCAGAGGGTTTTGTAAAATGTAGTCTGTGAAAAGCTTATTTATCATTTTTTGTGCTTTTGTTTACCCAAAGCAGACCAGCTCCTGTTTGGGGATGGTTTTCTTGGTACTTGAAGAAGGCTTTGCTGAGTGGTTGAGTCCTGGACGGTTGAATTCAGCCTGTGGATGACAGACATAATCTGAAGTGAAGGCTCTATATGTGGCCCTTCTTTGTTTTTATGTGGAAAGACTCTCTTTTGTGATAAAAAGATACAGTATTAAAGTTCAGTACAGCAAAAACTGAACATGCCGTGGTTGTTTCTGTTATTTATATGATACTGAGTTGATGCAATCAACAACATTCAGCTTGGTTCAACATACCTTACGAAACAGTTGAGACAGGATTAACCCACACATGTTTTTTATGCTTTTAAAAGTCTCATTTTTTCCTGACTCAGGAGAAGATTGTGTGCAGGAAACATCTTGGTGTCCAGGTTCCGTATTTGCCACTTCCATGGTTCTCTTTAAACTTCAGATTTAAAAAACAAGCAAACAAAATTAATATCAGTGGAATTACAAATCATCATGAATTTCTTTCTTTTTCAGTGCAATGAAACCCAAATAGTTGATTTGATGGCACAGACCAGCTAAAAGCTTTTACCTCTCTTCTGTGGCAGAAGAGGTCAGAAATACTTCTCCGCTGTCTTCTTTCACGGTGTGTAAGTCTTTCTCAGCGGCAACTGAGGGAAGAGTGCCACCATCAGGAGCAGTTTCCACCTGGACTCCAAGTTGTCCTGAAATGTCGTTCAGGACGCAGACACTGGTGATAAAAAGAAAGAGATGTTTAACCGTGTAGTTCAGCCATCCTAAGGCTGAATCCTATTACCTAGGCTATCCAGTTTAGTTTTAGTATATACTTTAAACTTTCAGTGCTATTTTTAAAGCTCTTATGGGAGAATAAACACATTTTCACCACTAGTTGGGGCTTGAGCACTGCCTGTCGACCAAAACAAGATGTGCATCAACTCAAACCTCTCTCTCTACCTCTGCTCCAGCTGCAACCCGGCCCCCATTTCCCCTCCCTTTTCTCCACCATCGGATTGTATGTGCATCTTTGCAATGGATGGATACACAGCAAAACAGCATCACCTTTCGGAGGAACCTTTTGTAGTGTTGAAGTAAGTAACTCATAACGTTATAATGCTGTTAACAAGAGAACATTTTGCTCCCCGCCATTGTGTGCCTAAACCAAACACTGCTCTGGTTATGGCATTTTAAGACAGGGAGGGGCTAAGCCTTGAGTGGCAGCTGTCCACATGCACGTACGTGCACAAGCAGCCAGCCCGACTATGTAAACAAGAGACTGGAGAACAATACAGAGATGGTGTGCGATATCATACCATAGTCCATCTAAAAAGATACCTTTAGTTCTTCGCAAAACTATTTTTAGTTATTTTTATCTGTTAGCTATATAGCTGTAAACTTAATGAGCTTGTTGAGTGTTTATATTGTAACAGAAGCGCTTAAAGAGCATTTTGCATCCTCATTAAACAGAGCAAAAGTAATCCCACACCAGACTCCTTCAGAGTGCTTCACGTTGCATCTGCCTTTACTTTTTTTTCTTTTAGTACTGCAATCAGGCTCCACATTAGAATGACCATCAGCACCGTCTACTGAATGGCGGCCATATTACAACACTGAAAGAAGGTCTAAGTGGATGTTATCAGTTAATTGGATGGAAAAACCTTAACCTAATTAACCATTAATTGACGATTAATTGTAAATAGATTATTTATTTGCATCCCTAATTGGAATTTATTGTTAACTACAGATAAACAGCATTATTTAATGTTCCTGGATTAACATTTATTTCTGTTAATAAATTCTTATACTTGAAGTGAAGTTATCACTTTCCATTTGTGTGAGTTTGCTGTTGAAGAATGAAAGTGCTCAAATCACTCTTTCAACTATTGTCCTATTATCAAAGCCAAATGGGTTGGTATTCTCTGGACAATATCGGATACGTTGAGAGTTATTTGATAAAACTCAATAACTTAAAAACGTCTCTAATTACACAACATTCCTAATACGTAAACATGCAGAACATAATATACCAAGTACCTTGTTATTAATTTTGCAGCACAATATTTTGTGATAGTTAAGGGAGGACAAATATATATTGAGAGTTCTAACAGAAAAATTGTCAATAGAAATATAGAGAAAAACATACTAAGTGTGTGAGTGCAGATGTATGATTCTATACAATCGTCTTGAATCCAGACTAGACAGTTTTCATACCGTTCTTTCTCCTCAATCTTTTCTGGCACGTCGCACAAGCAGCCAGCCCGACTATGTAAACAAGAGACTGGAGAACAATACAGAGATGGTGTGCGATATCATACCATAGTCCATCTAAAAAGATACCTTTAGTTCTTCGCAAAACTATTTTTAGTTATTTTTATCTGTTAGCTATATAGCTGTAAACTTAATGAGCTTGTTGAGTGTTTATATTGTAACAGAAGCGCTTAAAGAGCATTTTGCATCCTCATTAAACAGAGCAAAAGTAATCCCACACCAGACTCCTTCAGAGTGCTTCACGTTGCATCTGCCTTTACTTTTTTTTCTTTTAGTACTGCAATCAGGCTCCACATTAGAATGACCATCAGCACCGTCTACTGAATGGCAGCCATATTACAACACTGAAAGAAGGTCTAAGTGGATGTTATCAGTTAATTGGATGGAAAAACCTTAACCTAATTAACCATTAATTGACGATTAATTGTAAATAGATTATTTATTTGCATCCCTAATTGGAATTTATTGTTAACTACAGATAAACAGCATTATTTAATGTTCCTGGATTAACATTTATTTCTGTTAATAAATTCTTATACTTGAAGTGAAGTTATCACTTTCCATTTGTGTGAGTTTGCTGTTGAAGAATGAAAGTGCTCAAATCACTCTTTCAACTATTGTCCTATTATCAAAGCCAAATGGGTTGGTATTCTCTGGACAATATCGGATACGTTGAGAGTTATTTGATAAAACTCAATAACTTAAAAACGTCTCTAATTACACAACATTCCTAATACGTAAACATGCAGAACATAATATACCAAGTACCTTGTTATTAATTTTGCAGCACAATATTTTGTGATAGTTAAGGGAGGACAAATATATATTGAGAGTTCTAACAGAAAAATTGTCAATAGAAATATAGAGAAAAACATACTAAGTGTGTGAGTGCAGATGTATGATTCTATACAATCGTCTTGAATCCAGACTAGACAGTTTTCATACCGTTCTTTCTCCTCAATCTTTTCTGGCACGTCCTGACTTTCAGACGCAGGTTGGATGTTGTCTTGAACATCAGACTCTCCTTCTTTTGAGTCCTCTTGGTTGTTGATGCTGGTAATGAAGGAACACAAAAATCACCACACAAAAACGGATCAACATGACTTTTCATTTGAAACTTGGGAATACTATAAAATATAAATATTATTGAGCTCTAAATAATAACTCACATCTGTGCTGAGACAGTAGACGGCAAGACAGTATCTTCCACTCTGCTGTTTTGGCCAGTTTGGGAGTCTCCTCTGGAAGATGCATGAGAACCATCCAGTGCTCCATCTTCGACATCCCCAAAATCACCAGCGCATTGTATACTATGAAGAAGACACAAAAGTTTTAGACTGCCCACAAGACAGTTATTAGTTTAATTTGAGGACAAGTGGAGAAAAAACTGAACAAGTTACCAATGATTCCTGGGGCAAAACAATCTCACATCTGTATTTGTATACAATCATCTTGAATCCAGACTAGACAGTTTTCATACCGTTCTTTCTCATCAATCTTTTCTGGCATGTCCTGACTTTCAGACGCAGGTTGGATGTTGTCTTGAACATCAGACTCTCCTTCTTTTGAGTCCTCTTGGTTGTTGATGCTGGTAATGAAGGAACACAAAAATCACCACACAAAAACGGATCAACGTGACTTTTCATTTGAAACTTGGGAATACTATAAAATATAAATATTATTGAGCTCTAAATAATAACTCACATCTGTGCTGAGACAGTAGACGGCAAGACAGTATCTTCCACTCTGCTGTTTTGGCCAGTTTGGGAGTCTCCTCTGGAAGATGCATGAGAACCATCCAGTGCTCCATCTTCGACATCCCCAAAATCACCAGTGCATTGTATACTATGAAGAAGACACAAAAGTTTAAGACTGTCCACAAGACAGTTATTAGTTTAATTTGAGGACAAGTGGAGAAAAAACTGAACAAGTAACCAATGATTCCTGGGGCAAAACAATCTCACATCTGTATTTGGATATTTATATTTTACTTTGTAATGACTGAAACTGGGTTGACCTCTAAAAAGTCTAATGTAAAGAAATTCATACGTGGTGGAGAATTGTTCGACTGACTCATCAGTCTCCTCTTTGTTGTCTGCTGGGAGATGCAGCTCATGGTGTTCAGAGACAGGACTGCAAGGAACAGATGAAGCCCTGAACTGGACACTAGTCTCTCCTCCCTGAGACTTCTCACTTGTGCAACAACTGTAAAATAAAGTAAAAAAGGGAAATTAATTCTGTAGTGGCATACACCTCTATAACGGCAACTTAAAAATAGATGATAGAATATGAAACTGCTGTTGATGAAGATTTATTTTACCTCCTTTCTGTCACAGAGGGTGACTGGATTGTGACCCCGTCCACATCTTGTGGGACATGGGTCTGCTTTTTCTTTGAAATACACACAGATGAAATCAGTCAGACCGTTCTGAGACTCAAAGATTACAACCCCTTTTCTTTGCTGCTTATTTATTAAGAGAATCAGCTCTGCTATACATACCTTGTTATGAAGACGCCAAAAATGCCAGTAGGAGGTTTTTCTAGACCTAGGAGCCTCGCTGGTTGTGATGGTACAGGGAGATGGTACATCTGTCTGCTGGCTGATATCAGCAAGATAAGCAGAAAATTTCAGATTTTGGGTGTGCAAGTCATTTGTGGCAGAAAAAATAAAATAAATTAAAACCACGTGGAAACAAATTAGGATAGTTCTAAAACTTTACCTCTTCTGCAGATTTGAGCTTTCGCCATCTTCAAAACGTACATCCCTCTGAGGGCTTTTCTGTTTAAAAGTTGTAAAAACAGATATTTAAGTATGATAATGTTACCTTTTCACAAATAAGTAGCAACAAGTCAAACTTAATTGAAATCAAATTGAGTGGAAATCATCTTAGTGCATTTAGTCAAATCAGAAGATTACACAAAAAATCAGGTTCATATCTTTTGTCGTTTACAAATGCAGGAAAACATCTTTACACTTACTGAGCAAAATAACTTGAAAAATTGTGCTAAATTTAAACAAGTACTTCTCTATCGTGTTAATATATGGAAATTGAGTTTGCAAATGTCTGCTAAGCGATATTTTAACTGCTGATATTTTAATGAAATAATTTTGGCATCATGCGGACGCATAATAACTTAGCAATGCTGTTCAAAAATAAATATCGTGATTTCAAGTGTATTTGTGTACATTTTTAAAAACACAATTGTTGGGTTCTCCCATAGCAACAATTAGAGATATAATAGAATTCTATTTCCCATGCAAGACATAGAAATTAAAATTCACTATTTTACAGGCTTCACTATGTTGTCATACTTTCATGTAGAAACACGGTTTAACTTTCTGTTTTTAGAGAAACCCATCATATTTTTTTAAATTAAAGACGCTATTTTCATACCACCTACGGTTTCTCCAAATTTTGCATTGAAGTGCCACAAACTTTACAGGTAAAACCAACAGCTGGCATTGAGACGGTAGTTTGTAAGACTGGGAGAAGGAAATTAAGGAGGTTTTCCCATATAAAATAATAAAATATAAAACTGCTGTTGATGAAGTTTTATTTTACCTCCTTTCTGTCACAGAGGGTGACAGGATTGTGACCCTGTCCACATTTTGTGGGAGATGGGTCTGCTTTTTCTTCTAAATACACACAGATGAGCTCAGACTGTGCTGACACTCACAAATTACAATCACTTTTCTTTGCTACTTTTTAATAAAATAATCAGCTCTGCTATACATACCTTGTTATGAAGAGACAGACGATGCCAGTAAGAGGTTTTTCTAGTCCTAGGAGCCTCGCTGGTAGCAGGGGTTGTGGCGGAAATGGGAGACCGTGCCTCTGTCTGTAGGCTGATATCAGAAAAATAAGCAGAAAATGTCAAAAATTTAAGTGTCCAAGTCATTTGTTACAGGAAAATAAAATCTGATAAATTAAAACCACGTGGAAACAAATTAGGATTGTTATAAAACTTTACCTCTTCTGCCGACTTGAACTTTCGCCATCTCCAAAACGTACATCCCTCTGAGGGCTTTTCTGTTTAAAAGTTGTAAAAACAGATATTTAAGTATGATAATGTTACCTTTTCACAAATAAGTAGCAACAAGTCAAACTTAATTCAAATCAAATTGAGTGGAAATCATCTTAGTGCATTTAGTCAAATCAGAAGATTACACAAAGAATCAGGTTCCTACCTTTTGTTGTTTACAAATGCAGGAAAACATCTTTACACTTACTGAGCAAAATAACTTGAAAAATTGTGCTAAATTTAGGCAAGTACTTTTTTATCGTGGTAATATTTGGAAAGTGGGTTTCCAAATGTCTCTTAAGCGATATTTTAACTGCTGATATTTGAATGAAATCATTTTGGCATCATGCGGACGCATGATAACCTAGCAATGCTGTTCAAATATAAATATCGTGATTTCAAGTGTATTTGTGTACATTTTTAAAAACACAATTGTTGGGGCCTAACATAGCAACAACTAGAGATATAATACAATTCTATGTCCCATGTAAGACATAGAAATTAAATTGACTATTTTTCAGGCTTCACTATGTTGTCATACTTTCATGTAGAAACACGGTTTAACTTTCTGTTTTTAGAGAAATCCATCATATTTTTTTAAATTAAAGACGCTATTTTCATACCACCTACGGTTTCTCCAAATTTTGCATTGAAGTGCCACAAACTTTACAGGTAAAACCAACAGCTGGCATTGAGACGGTAGTTTGTTAGACTGGGAGAAGGAAATTAAGGAGGTTTTCCCATATAAAATAATAAAATATAAAACTGCTGTTGATGAAGTTTTATTTTACCTCCTTTCTGTCACTGAGGGTGACAGGATTGTGACCCTGTCCACATTTTATGGGAGATGGGTCTGCTTTTTCTTCTAAATACACACAGATGAGCTCAGACTGTGCTGACACTCACAAATTACAATCACTTTTCTTTGCTACTTATTAGTAAAATAATCAGCTCTGCTATACATACCTTGTTATGAAGAGACAGACGATGCCAGTAGGAGGTTTTTCTAGTCCTAGGAGCCTCGCTGGTAGCAGGGGTTGTGGTGGAAGTGGGGGACCATGCCTCTGTCTGTAGGCTGATATCAGAAAAATAAGCAGAAAATGTCAAAAATTTGAGTGTCCAAGTCATCTGTTACAGGAAAATAAAATCTGATAAATTAAAACCACGTGGAAACAAATTAGGATTGTTATAAAACTTTACCTCTTCTGCAGACTTGAACTTTCGCCATCTCCATAACGTACATCCCTCTGAGGGCTTTTCTGTTTAAAAGTTGTAAAAACAGATATTTACGTATGATAATGTTACCTTTTCACAAATAAGTAGCAACAAGTCAAACTTAATTGAAATCATATTGAGTGAAAATCATCTTAGTGCATTTAGTCAAATCAGAAGATTAAACAAAGAATCAGGTTCCTACCTTTTGTTGTTTACAGATGCAGGAAAACATCTTTACACTTACTGAGCAAAATAACTTGAAAAATCGTGCTAAATTTAAGCAAGTACTTCTCTAACGTGTTAATATATGGAAAGTGGGTTTCCAAATGTCTGCTAAGCGATATTTTAACTGCCGATATTTGAATGAAATCATTTTGGCATCATGCGGACGCATGATAACCTAGCAATGCTGTTCAAAAATAAATATTGTGATTTCAAGTGTATTTGTGTACATTTTTAAAAACACAATTGTTGGGTTCTCCCATAGCAACAATTAGAGATATAATACAATTCTATGTCCCATGCAAGACATAGAAATTAAAATTGACTATTTTTCAGGCTTCACTATGTTGTCATACTTTCATGTAGAAACACGGTTTAACTTTCTGTTTTTAGAGAAACCCATCATATTTTTTTAAAATTAAAGACGCTATTTTCATACCACCTACGGTTTCTCCAAATTTTGCATTGAAGTGCCACAAACTTTACAGGTAAAACCAACAGCTGGCATTGAGACGGTAGTTTGTTAGACTGGGAGAAGGAAATTAAGGAGGTTTTCCCATATAAAATAATAAAATATAAAACTGCTGTTGATGAAGTTTTATTTTACCTCCTTTCTGTCACTGAGGGTGACAGGATTGTGACCCTGTCCA
This sequence comes from Fundulus heteroclitus, assembly GCF_011125445.2. Classification (NCBI taxonomy): domain Eukaryota; kingdom Metazoa; phylum Chordata; class Actinopteri; order Cyprinodontiformes; family Fundulidae; genus Fundulus; species Fundulus heteroclitus. Next base: position 16,044,351 of record NC_046365.1, read on the forward strand.
CATTTTGTGGGAGATGGGTCTGCTTTTTCTTCTAAATACACACAGATGAGCTCAGACTGTGCTGACACTCACAAATTACAATCACTTTTCTTTGCTACTTATTAGTAAAATAATCAGCTCTGCTATACATACCTTGTTATGAAGAGACAGACGATGCCAGTAGGAGGTTTTTCTAGTCCTAGGAGCCTCGCTGGTAGCAGGGGTTGTGGTGGAAGTGGGGGACCATGCCTCTGTCTGTAGGCTGATATCAGAAAAATAAGCAGAAAATGTCAAAAATTTGAATGTCCAAGTCATTTGTTACAGGAAAATAAAATCTGATAAATTAAAACCACGTGGAAACAAATTAGGATTGTTATAAAACTTTACCTCTTCTGCAGACTTGAACTTTCGCCATCTCCAAAACGTACATCCCTCTGAGGGCTTTTCTGTTTAAAGGTTGTAAAAACAGATATTTAAGTTTGATAATGTTACCTTTTCACAAATAAGTAGCAACAAGTCAAACTTAATTCAAATCAAATTGAGTGGAAATCATCTTAGTGCATTTAGTCAAATCAGAAGATTACACAAAGAATCAGGTTCCTACCTTTTGTTGTTTACAAATGCAGGAAAACATCTTTACACGTACTGAGCAAAATAACTTGAAGAATCGTGCTAAATTTAAGCAAGTACTTTTTTATCGTGCTAATATTTGGAAAGTGGGTTTCCAAATGTCTCTTAAGCGATATTTTAACTGCCGATATTTGAATAAAATCATTTTGGCATCATGCGGACGCATAATAACCTAGCAATGCTGTTCAAAAATAAATATCGTGATTTCAAGTGTATTTGTGTATATTTTTAAAAACACAATTGTTGGGTTCTCCCATAGCAACAATTAGAGAAATAATACTATTCTATGCCCCATGCAAGACATACAAATTAAAATTCACTATTTTTCAGGCTTCACTATGTTGTCATACTTTCATATAGAAAAACAGTTTAACTTTCTGTTTTTACAGAAACCCATCATATTTTTTTAAATTAAAGACGCTATTTTCATACCACCTACGGTTTCTCCAAATTTTGCATTGAAGTGCCACAAACTTTACATGTAAAACCAACAGCTGGCATTGAGACGGTAGTTTGTAAGACTGGGAGAAGGAAATTAAGGAGGTTTTCCCATATAAAATAATAAAATATAAAACTGCTGTTGATGAAGTTTTATTTTACCTCCTTTCTGTCACAGAGGGTGACAGGATTGTGACCCTGTCCACATTTTGTGGGAGATGGGTCTGCTTTTTCTTCTAAATACACACAGATGAGCTCAGACTGTGCTGACACTCACAAATTACAATCACTTTTCTCTGCTACTTTTTAATAAAATAATCAGCTCTGCTATACATACCTTTTTATGAAGAGACAAACGATGCCAGTAGGAGGTTTTTCTAGTCCTAGGAGCCTCGCTGGTAGCAGGGGTTTTGGTGGAAGTGGGGGACCATGCCTCTGTCTGTAGGCTGATATCAGAAAAATAAGCAGAAAATGTAAAAAATTTGAGTGTCCAAGTCATTTGTTACAGGAAAATAATATCTAATAAATTAAAACCACGTGGAAACAAATTAGGATAGTTATAAAACTTTACCTCTTCTGCAGACTTGAACTTTCACCATCTCCATAACGTACATCCCTCTGAGGGCTTTTCTGTTTAAAAGTTGTAAAAACAGACATTTAAGTTTGATAATGTTACCTTTTCACAAATAAGTAGCAACACGTCAAACTTAATTGAAATCAAATTGAGTGGAAATCATCTTAGTGCATTTAGTCAAATCAGAAGATTACACAAAGAATCAGGTTCCTACCTTTTGTTGTTTACAAATGCAGGAAATCATCTTTACACGTACTGAGCAAAATAACTTGAAAACTCGTGCTAAATTTAAGCAAGTACTTTTTTATCGTGCTAATATTTGGAAAGTGGGTTTCCAAATGTCTGCTAAGCAATGTTTTAACTGCCGATATTTGAATAAAATCATTTTGGCATCATGCGGACGCATGATAACCTAGCAATGCTGTTCAAAAATAAATATCGTGATTTCAAGTGTATTTGTGTATATTTTTAAAAACACAATTATTGGGGTGTGCCATAGCAACAATTAGAGATATAATACTATTCTATGCCCCATCCAAGACATACAAATTAAAATTCACTATATTTCAGGCTTCACTATGTTGTTTAACGGTTTAACTTTCTGTTTTTAGAGAAACCCATCATATTTTTTTTAAATTGAAGACGCTATTTTCATACCACCTATGGTTTCTCCAAATTTTGCATTGAAGTGCCACAAACTTTACATGTAAATCCAACAGCTGGCATTAAGACGGTAGGTTGTTAGAGTGGGAGGAGGGAATTAAGGAGGCTTTCCTGCAGCTCGCGGGTTGTTGGTTCAATCCCCTGTCTGACCGTCATTGTGTCTTTAGGCAAGACACTACCAGGGTCCTCACCAGGATTTTTCTTTTCAGCATAATGACGCAATGAAATAAATAGTGCCAAAAATGATCTAAAAATACAAATCTGTGTGCCATTAAATGCAACAAAAAGAAGCCATTTATTCAATAATTGATCAATTAATCAGCTACACCACCCGCATTTAATACAGTGCAGCTCCCATCCCACATTGTCATGCCGAATGCTTTCACTCCTGGCTCTATAAAGGTTTATGAGCAGAAAGTCCTGTTCGTTTCAGTTGCCTGAGAAGGAAGAGCTGTTGTTGGACCTTCAAAACAGGGTGGGAGATGTTCTCAGTCAGGAAAGGTGAGAGGAAATGTGGATGCCCAGGAACTTTATGCTGTTCACACACTCCACCATCTCCCCGTGTACTTAGACAGGAGCGTGTTCATTCTTCCTGGACCTCCTGTAGTCCACAATGAACTCCTTGGTCTTGCTGGTGTTCTGGATGCTGTTGTTCCTGGAGCACCACTGTGTAATATTGAGGACCTCCTCTCTGTTGTGGGTGTCATCATTGTTGGAAATGAAACACAGTTTTACCTCGTCCTGACTTTCGCAGTACTGAGCACTGCTTAAAACCCCCTCTCTCTCTTTGAATCTGCCACTTTGGTGCCGTTTTCCCCCCAAAAGTGTCTGGGAGTGGGGTTATGCCCTTACATCAGGGGGAGTTACACTTTTAATAAAATATCTCCTGTGATCCAAGAACACCAAATGTATTTTTTCACACAAGTGTACCAGGGAGAATGCCCTATAATTCATCCTCCCGCCTCCTCCCATTTTCACCAAAAAACTGCAGCAGTTCAAAAACTGAATACTGAATTTGCACTGTAGAGACGTTCATAAAAATGAGGATCGTGTGCTATACAGTAAAAGCAACTGTTTTTCTTTATACATCAGTTGAGAGGTGTGAAAACTGCTTGTTGTTATCACTTTGCAGAATCTGACAGAGATAAGAGGAGTTTAATGTTGTCAGTTTTTCAACAATGTTCCTGCTCTTTCGATTCACTCATTCATTGGTCATAATGTGATCATTAGTTTAGTAAGCCGGCTAGACTTATGGTACATCTTCACTTTTATTAAAGGGGACACATCATTTTTTTTAGTTGCATCAATGAGTTGTGGTCTATATAAAGTGGAACTGCAATGCCTTGGTCAGAATTCCTTATTCATTTTACCCCACATTCCCTCTTTTTAACCCTGTTCTGAGGTCCATCTGAGAGCAAATCTCTTTAAATATATCCTGTTCTGCCATTTTTGTAGTATGCTGGTAGGCAGTGTAATGAACAACCGATGACTTATCCACTTGTAGCATCAGTATCCTTCCTGCTTAGACTACAAAATTGCACTGACAAATTAAAAATGCCAAATTGTCGTGACTAGTAAGCCAGACCTCCATGACCTTGTTTAGCAGTCCCACAGCAGATACTACAAATAGCCACAATAGAGAAGAGAGAAAACCAAACAGCTTGAAAAATCTGACCCAGAATTAATATAAATATATCTACACAGCTCCGGGATAGTATACAATCACATTTTCTGCACTGCCAGAGACTCCAAGTGCACAACAAAATGTATTTAAGGGCTAAGAAAGTGAATTTTGCATGATATGTCCCATTTAATTAGCATAAGCTGGGAAGTAGTGCAGTGGTATAATTTTGGGCCCTTTATTGTGTTCTGTTGAAAGTTGCAACATTTTGTGGCATCTTTGTTGACCAATTTGCCAATGTGACCAGAGATAGTATTTGGCACATATATACAATCGCATGTATTGCTATGTTTTTAAAATAAAATAAATTTAGGTCAGGAATATGTGCTTGAGGCAATGTGGGTGGATTTCTCCTGGATGTGACGGTGAACCTCAGGAGTGCGCTACCCACTATGCCCCCCCCCCCCCCCCCCCCCCCCCCCCCCACCATCCTCAAAAACACTGTGTCTACTGTGGATCACTCCCTGTTCCTAGGAACCGCCCTCTCTCAGGACCTGAGATGGTCCTCCTCACACATTGACACTATCTGTAGGAAGGCCCAGCAGAGACTGCACTTCCTGTGGCCACTCAGGAAGTACAACCTTGCTCAAGAGCTGCTGATTATGTTCCACATTGCCATCATTCAGTCTGTCTGGTGCTCATCCATCCTTGTGTGGTTCAGTTCATCCACAAACTTGGCAGGACCAAATTGCAACGAACAGTTTGAGCTGCTGGGGACCATTCGTGACCCTTTGAGTTCCAGGGCCAGTAAAAGGGCAGCAAATGTAGCTGTCGACCCAACTCATCCTGGCCACAGGTCATTCAGACTCTTACCTTCAGGTACAGAGTGCTGATGGCTAAAACGAGTCGGCAGAGCCAGTTTCTATGGACATTCAAAACGAAAAAAAATAAACAAACTTGTGTTTCTCTATTCTTATAAATGTAAAATGATAAGAATTTTGTTTTACAACTGCCAAGCTAAGGGGATGTTGTGACTCATCTAGGAATTTTGCTTCATTCGAGCCACCAAGTCACATATTTAAACAGCACAATAATTAAACCCGCAAGCCAATCTATAAAATTATTATCACTTCTCCTGTAAGAGGGCCATTTGACTACTGAATTTGTGTTATGCTATAACTGTGTTGTGGGGATAAATAGGGATTTCCTTTACATGAAAATGTGTTTATTTGACAGCAATATCTAAGACAGACTTAATAGATCATTTCAACTGTAAAGATATCTTGGCAAAAGGGCCAAGGGTATTTTCTTTTTTCAAAAGACACATAAATACAGTCATGGTAAAAGGTAAGAGCTTACTCTTTCATAAATACTCTTTCATAATAATACTCTTGGGTAGTAAACATGAGGACATACTAAAATATTCCACCCCACGCCTTGCTTTTCTTAATGATTTACAGTTGTTATCGTGTGTTTGTGCTGACAAACTGTTTGACAATAAAATGGAGAAAAGACATTGAGGAGTAAGACACATGATCCACAGTTTGAAGTACAGCAAATACACTTTTAATGCCTTATGGGGAGAGTTCAGTAGTGCTTTAAATTGCAACAAGCAAACAATTTTAAACTCTAAAACCAAAGAAAGAAGCAACATACAGTACATAGGATTACATAGGAATAATTATAAATGATAAACAGCTGAGTGGTTAACGAAGGACAGGTAAGATAAAAGCATGAGTGAAATTAATCGCGACAAATAAACACAGAAACAAAATAAGACCCATAGACCACACTCAGACGTGTTAGACAGACGCACTAAAATTATGTCAGGATATTGGGATAGTCTAGTCTAGTTAGTCAGTTCTTTCAGCTCATGGAAAACAAAGAGACGACCAACAATTGCGTTATTTACACGTGAAGCTAAGCAAATCTTGTGTCAGCCATGCAGGAATGTGTTTACTGGGCTACTTCCTGATTCCCTCTTCCCACCAGTTGGTGGCGGTAACGCTCCGACACGCCGTCTGACGTCCGCCGGTAAACCAGGAAGACGAGGAAGAAGAGTGGGGCATCCTTCAGGGCCCCGAAGAGCTGCTCTGCAAGTCTCGCGTTGATGCGCTTCATTAGCTCACCTGTGGAGGGAAGCTTTTACATGAACACGGCGGAAGACATTGGCGGGAGATTTGAAGGAAACAAGTTGGACAAAGCAGATAGCAACCAGCTGTACCGTGAGTGTAGCAATGGGCCATAGTTCTGATGGTGATGAGTATGATGAATGGACTTCCGATATGGAGATAAGTCAAACCAAAATGGCAAGAAAGAAATCTTGGTCGGAAGTGAGTAGTGAAGAACAAAATAGCACAAGGAAAAATGCTAAAAAGATTAAAGCTAAAGTAGATGATAGCCGTAGTTACGAGGAAAGAAAACAGGAAGAATGGAAAGCTATAATTACACTTAGCAGCGAGAAGGGACATTTTCATCCAGTTCAAATCACTAAAGCAATAGAAAAGGAAATAGGAATGATTAAATATGCTAAACTGTTAAATAATAGAAGAATCTTGATTTCAGCAGTAAGTAAAAAACAGCAAGAAATGATATTAAAAATGAAAGATCTCGGGGGAGAAAAAATTAAAGTTCACATACCAGGAATGGCAGCTACATTAAGAGGAGTAATTTCAAATGTCCCTTTAGAAATTTCTATGGAAGAACTGAAGAAAGAAGTAAAAGGTGGGAAAGTAATAGAGGCAAAAAGACTCCAAACAAATAGAGGTGGCAGTAAAACAGATAGCTTGTCTGTGTTGCTGGTGTTTGAAAAAATAATGCCTCCAGAAGTGAAAATTGGATGGATAAATTATAAAGTTAGGGAATATATTCCTCTACCTTTAAGATGTTTTAAATGTCAGAGGATGGGACACACAGTGCAACAGTGTAAATGGAGGCAAAGATGTGCAAAATGTGGGGGAGAACATGAGTATGGTAAATGTAATAAGGATGCTAAATTAAAATGCTGTAATTGTGGGGGAGAGCATAGTGCTGCTTACGGTGGATGTGAGGTTCAGAAAAAAGCAAAAGAAGTACAGAAATATAAAATCTTAAACAAAGTGTCATATGCAGAGGCTGTACGAAATGTTGGTGCTATGGAACAAAACAGATTAACAGAATGTCAATTAAATGATGGTACGAGACAGGAAGGACTTCCACAGAGAATACTTACAAGAAGAGTTCAACCAGAAAGAACTCAGATTTCACAGCAGACATGTAGCCATAAGTGTATAGTGGAAGAAAATTCAATGATTGTAGAAAAGAAGGGCTTTATAGCTTTCATATGCAAAGTCATCAATGTTACATCCAGGCAACAAAGAAAAAGTGATAGAATCAAAACAGTGGTAGAAGCTGCCATAGAGTTTCTAGATATCAAAGATATTAAAGCTGAAGATATTCATGAAATGTTAAGTATCAATAATGATGGAGGGTCTCAAAGTATTAATTAAAATTATAATGGTACTCCATTTCTTACAATGGAATGCCAGAAGTTTGATAGCAAATGGACAAGAACTTAAAAAATATGTAACAGATTCCAAAGTTAAACCAGATGTTATTTGTGTACAAGAAACATGGCTAAAACCTCATCTTGATTTTATTATACCTGGATATGAATCCGTTAGATTAGATAGAGATGGTAAGCAGGGTGGGGGATGTGCAACATTTGTAAGGGAAGAAATACCATTTCGAAGAATAGTAAATTCAATAGAAATAGAATGTGTAATAATAGAAATATATAAAGCAGATAAAAAATTAATGATAATTAATCTATATAATCCTTGTAAACCATTAAAATTAGAAACATTAGAAAACGTAAGAATAGGGAATGGGAAAGAAATATGGTGTGGAGATTTTAATGCACATAATAGTCTTTGGGGAAGTAAGCATACTGATAGTAATGGAGAAGTGGTGGAAGATTTAATGGATGTTAGAAAACTAGTATGTATAAATAATGGAAAAGGGACTAGAATAGATATCCATTCTAACATGGTCACATGTATTGATCTTACCATGGTATCAGATAGTCTGGCAAATTCATGTGAGTGGAATGTTGAGGAAAACACAAGTATAGGAAGTGATCATTATCCAATAATATTTTCAGTTAATGTTAAAATAGATATACAAGAAAGGCCTATTCATAAGAAATGGATGTTTGAAAAAGCAGATTGGGAAAAATTTAAAGAAATATGTAACAAATCAGTAGAATCAATTTCAATGAAGGAAGATATTGAGGAATGTTATTCTGAGATCACCCAGATAATTTTAAACGCAGCGTTAAAGAGTATACCTTATAAATCAGTGGGGAGAAAGAAAAAAAAACAATACCTTGGTGGAATGATGAATGTACAAAAGCAATAAAAGAGCGTAATAAAGCATTTAGAATGTTAAAGAAAACTCTGAGTCAAGAAAATGTGATTAATTATCAGAGGGAAAGAGCAAAAGTTCGTAGAGTTATAAAGAACAGTAAGAGAAATACATGGAAAAGTTATTGTTCTACAATAGGAGGTGAAGTTAAAATAGGAGAGGTTTGGTCAATGTTAAAGAAAATGAGTGGGACTAAAGTATTTGTTAAAATACCAGTATTAGAGGATGATGGAGTAATTGCAATAACAGATAAGGAAAAAGCTAATGCACTGGGAAAGAAGTTTGCTAGTGTGCATAATGGGGACCATTTAGATAATAAGCATAGACAGCATATGGAGAAGATCCTAGTAGAAAATAGAGATATATTTATTCACAAAGAAAGTGAGGAAAATGCATTAGATGCAGATATAAATATGAACGAATTAAAAATTGTATTAAAGGGTATCAGAAATAGCGCAACAGGAGAAGATAAGTTAAGTTATATGATGTTTCAGAAATTACCTGAGAAAGCATTTGAGCTTATATTACAATTATTTAATAAAATTTGGAGAGAAGGTAAAATGCCAAAAAGATGGAAAAGTGCATTAATATTGCCTTTTAATAAGCCTGGGAAAAATCCTAATCAAGTTGGAAATTATAGACCTATTGCCCTAACATCACATTTATGTAAATGGATGGAAAAAATATTAGTAAGAAGACTAAATTATACTCTTGAGAAAAAAGGAATATATGCACCATATCAAAGTGGATTTAGAAAAGGTCGTTCTACTATGGATGCTGTGGTGAAAGTAAGTAATGAGATGGAAAAAGCATTTAAAATGAAAGAAATAATGAATATTGTGTTCTTAGATATAGAAAAGGCTTATGATTCAATGTGGCGGGAAGGATTATTAATTAAATTAAATATGATAGGAATTAGGGGTAGATTTTATAATTGGGTTCTAAATTTTCTAACAGAAAGAAGAATCATAGTTAAAGTAGGAGCTGAAATTTCAGAACAATTTGAAATAAATAATGGAATTCCGCAAGGAAGTGTTATTAGTCCAGTATTATTTAATATAATGATTAATGATATTTTTATGAAACTAGATAGAAGGATTGGATCAGCTTTATATGCGGATGATGGGGCCATATGGACAAGAGGAAGAGAATCCAAAATAGTAAGAAATAGAATCAAGGAGGCAATAGGAGAAATTGAAAAATGGTCATATAGATGGGGCTTTAAGCTTTCGACAAGTAAATGTTGTAATATGATATGTACAAAAAAGAAAAAGATAAATGAACAGAATTTGGAATTATATGGTCACAAAATGGAGACAGTAAGTAATTTTAAATATCTGGGTATATGGCTAGATCAAAAAGGAACATGGAGAACACATATAGAAAAAATAGAGACGAAATGTAAGAAAATCATAAATCTCATGAGAGCAGTAGCAGGAAAAGATTGGGGAGCAAGTAAACAATCATTGGTGCATATTTATAGGGCTTTAATGAGATCAACAATAGACTATGGGTGTTATATATATGGAGCAGCAGCTAAAACAAATTTAATGAAAATAGAAAGAGTAATTAATAAAGCAATGAGAATTTGTACTGGTGCAATAAGATCAACACCAACTAAAGCAATGCAGGTAGAGTTAGGAGAAGTGCCTTTAGATTTAAGAAAAGATCAGCTCATGCTTACATACTGGTGTCGGTTATATGGATGTGGAAATGAAAATATAGCAAAAAGTGTTATAAAAGAGTGTTGGGAATATAATTCTTTTAAAGGTAAAGGTTTTGGATGGATAATAAAAGATAAATCAGAAGAATATAAAATAAGAAATATATGGTTTAACTCACCTAGACCTATAAGTAATATCCCTATTTGGTTATTTCCAAATGTTGAGGTAGATTTTTATATAATGGAATTAAAAAAAGAGTGGGTAAACAGAAGGAGAGGTCAAATGGCAAATCATTATATAAGAACTAAATATTATAGCTATTTAGATATATATACAGATGGATCTAAAGATGATAAAGGAAAAGTAGGTATAGGAATATATATTCCAATGATGAATGTAAGCATCGGTAGGAGATTACCTGATCAGATGTCAGTATATACAGCAGAAATGATGGCAATAATTATAGGATTACAATGGATAGAGGAAGTAAAACCTGATAGAGTAGTTTGTTGTGTTGATTCTTTGGCAGCACTTTACAGTATACAAAATATGAAATCAGAAAGAGAAGATTTATTATTAGAAATACATCAAAGTTTGTTCAGAATACAAAAAATGTATATAAATATAAAGTTTTGTTGGGTTCCAGCCCATGTAGGAATAAATGGAAATGAAAGAGCAGACCAAATAGCTAAAAATTCAATTAGAACAAATAATATTATAAATATACCGTATGGGAAAGGAGAAGCTAAGGCAATAATTAAAAAAGAAATTAAGGAAAAATGGCAGGATAGATGGAAAATGGATAAAAGTGGAAGAAATTATTATATGATACAGAAATCTATTAATGCCAAGGGTGTGACAAGGAAAAATCGAAGAGAGGAGACTATGTTAACTAGATTAAGATTTGATCATACTGGGTTAAATAAAACATTATTTTTATTAAAGAAAAGTGAAACAGATGAATGTATAGAATGTAAAGTAATAGAAAATGTAGAACATATTTTATTATATTGTAGGAAATATGATAAAGAAAGGATAGAATTAAAACAAAAGACAAGACAAATTGGAAGGGAATGGAATTTGAAAGGATTAATAGGAACAACAGGAGAGGGGATAAAGGAAATGCAGAAAACTGTTATTAAATATCTTAAGAATACAGGATTATATTATAAGATTTAAAGGTATATGTATATATGGATGTATGTATATTTTGTATGTATATATGTATATGTATAGATAGATAAATATATATATAGATATATATGGATATATAGATATATAGAAATATGGATATGGGAATATGGATAGAGATATATAGGTATATAGAAGTATAGATATAGATGTGTAGAAATATGGATATAAATGTATATAAATATAGAAATATGGATATAGATATAAATAATCATCAAATTGATATGGCCCATGCTACATACTCCGGTACAGTAGGTGGCGGTATGCACCTAAAAGATAAGGTTGCAATCTGCCATTAAACAAAAAGAAGAAGAAGAAGAAGAAGGCATCCTTCAGGAAACAGGGAAGAGCGATTGTTAGTATTATGTTTTCTTTATTGCCTTTAGATTTGACAGCTAGGCCACTTTTTGGTTAAATTAAAACGGTGGCGCTTTCATTACCTCACTACGATAAAGTTTGCTCGGTCGCCATGTTTATATTCACGTGTCTGTGTAGCGGCTAATTGAAACAGGTCCGTATCAAGCGAACCTCGGTGTCTCTACGTTTGTTAATAGGCTGTCCGCCGACTTCTGTCTCTGTTGTTTCAGTTTCTGTCGCCCTTGGGTGCGGGACATATTTTAACCATGGCTGAAGAAAGCCTCCGCAGCTCGGACACGGACTGAAACCCGCCCCGCTCAAGGTGCTAGCAACACACGGCTGCCAGGACGCTGAAGTTAGCCTAATTTGATATATATACTAACATATATCTAAAAAGTAACTCTTTGGTCAAACTCGAAGTGGTTGGTTTTGTACACGTCGGTTATTCTACAAAGCGCTGTCTGTGATTAGTGAAAAAATAATAATAATAATTGGCGATTTTTCTTGTTTTCTTTTTCACCAACAACAGGATCTGCTTAAAAACCATTCCATCCAGACGGGAAAAAAAATAATGGGACTAAATGGTTCCATGCTCGTTGTAGATTTGATGAAATGCAGCTTTTAATTTATAAAAAGTTAAAAGAAGATTATCTTCATCCTTTTCGTTACCGTTCGTGTTGCGTCATCTCCTTTCATGGGGTCCAGATGAAAGCCGACAGCTGGACGGCTACTGGTCAGAGTTGTGCTGTAAGGACACAATCAATTAAGTGCTTATTTAATAAAGAAACTTTTCTCACTTCGTAACAAAATGTTTTGTTTAGTCCCCCCCCCCCTTTTTTTTTAAGTTTATTATTATTATTATTATTGGGCTGCAAAATATATTAAATCACAGTATTTGTGTGTGCTTATATATGGTTATAAAGTGTAACCCAACTATGCATTTAAACTCTGCAAATTGCAAATATATTTGAATTGACCCTCATTTGTTTGGTGTATATTTTATTTTCTTCCACACTAAAGCTGACAGGGGGTGATGGGGTCATCGTGTAATCCTAAGGAAAGAAAATAGAGAAATGTGGGTTATGTTCAGTCAGTACTGTTACTAAGAGTTTTCAGCAGTAGCGTCACAATTAATTATGTTCATAAGTGTGCAGCAATACCCTCCTAAATCACTTTACATCTGGTCCAGTTTAAAAAAACAAAACAAAAACAACTACATAATCTGTCATGTCCTGGCCAGAATTGTTGTACATTAGAGAAATATTAAATAAAATAAAGCTTGTGATTAGAGAAACCCATTTATAAAAACTTCAATAGGGGCAAATCTAAAGCCTTTTGCGGTTTTCACACATGAAATGCTGTCAACAAATACCAAGCTTTATGTTATTGGAGAGTTAATTTCTCCCAGGCTTGACCAGTCCAGGGGTTGTAGTTTTCGAGCCAGACCCCATGTGATGAAGCCGAAAACAAGACTTATAATTTCCACTTCTTAAATTCTCACAAATTGTACAACACTTTCATGAATCACTTATATAATAGATTAATAATGAGTATAAAATAAACCATTTCCAAGTTTGACAACGTGGTGTTTTAGATTTGGAGGTTGTGCGGATCAAAGGATGTCCAGAGTTTTAATACAGTGGAAGAGCCCTTTTAGTTAGGTGCCTAATCAGAAGTCGATTGGGAACTTCAGAGTCGTGCTGCGTCGGCTGAACAACTGGACGCATATTTTTCTAGCCTTGTCTTCCTCACAAATCACGACTCCCTCTTCTCTGTTTGCAGGCTACCCAAGCGCTCTGTGAGACCATGGTGGACAATCGCTACGCCACAGCTCTGGTCATTGGCTCAGTGCTGAGTCTGCTGGCCACTGTCTACCTGTCTGTGGCTGTGGGGACTCAGCAATGGTTCCAGTACAGCAGCAAGCATGGCGACAAGACGGGAAACGGAACTTCCCCCAGAGAAAGGTTCATGGCTGACGACTGGGAGGAGAAGAACTTCAGCGACCTACTGCTCCAAAGGAACGGCACTCTGGGTTTGTGGTGGAGGTGTATCCAGCTGCCAAGTGAGTCCCTCTGGTATAGAGAGCCAGGTATTACTGCCTGTTTACCCTACAACAAAACAAGTCGCGGAAATGTTAAAGGGGGCATATCGTGCTCTAAAAAGCCTTCGTTTTTACATTTAAGTCATTCAGTTGTGGTCCATATGAAGTGGAACAACAATGCTTTGGTCTGAATTCCTCGTTATTGTTGCCCCACAGCCCCTCTTTTACCATACTTCTGTGGTGCATCTCAGAGCAACTCGTTTTGGTGCTGTCTCTTTAAATGCAAAAGTTCAGCCATTTTTGTAGTATGCTGGATGTAAAGAACTGTGTGGGTTAATACTTACCTGACTCCGCCAGATAGATTTGCTCCGCATATCCATCTGGAAACCTTCCGTTAAAGTAATTTTGGGAAGGGGCGAAAATACTGGTTAGCTGATTGGCCTATGTTGGTGATTGACTGGCCAAATAAACCAATCAGATTCGTCGTCTCTCGTAACAGAGCGACGACGAAAACACAACCACAAGCCAAGCTACTCTTGCTGCTGCAGGTAAAGGCTCGTTAGCTCAGCAAAGAAATACTCTGTAATTTCGATAAAACTTGCTCGATAGCCATGCTAACGCTAGTTTCATCGGCTGAAGCGGCCATGTTCTTTAGACTGAACTGTCGCGCTTCTCTTTGCGTCACACCTCAACCTGCCTCAAAGCCAACGTTGATTGGACGTTCGTTTGGTGAACGGCTCCAAATTTTCTTTAACGGAGAGTAGCCAGACTGATCTGCGAGTGAAACGTTGAAAGCTCGCGAGATCTGGATGGTCTCACGAGGCTAGGTTAATACATGCAACAACTGAAAAGTTTGTCTTATCCACTTGTAGCTTCAGCATCCTTCAGCTTCAAAATAAAAATGCCCGATTTATGAAAGTGGTTAGCCGGAAGTCCGTGTCCTAGTTTAGCGGCTCTGCAGCAAACACTTGGATGTCGTTGTCCAAAAGACCCAAAGGAAAACAGAGAAAACTGAACGGCTTGAAAAATATGATCCAAAAAGATCAGAAAGATATCTACGCAGCACCTGGAGAAACTACATTCACATTGTCTGCGTTCTTAGAGACTCCAAGTACAAAAGTGGCTTTTGGCACAAAGTGTATTTAGATCTGTTAATTTAAAAGAAAAATTGAAGTCTGGAATTACCATATTTATTTGGTTTCTAATGTTCTGTCCTTTCTAACCAGTGTTTCATCCATTGGAAGTTGTTTTCCAGCTGTCTTATATGTGTGAACTAATAGGAATAATATGGCCAATAACGCCTCTGATTTTCACTTAAACCTTTTATACAAATTATTAGGACATTTAAGGTAATATGGTACTTTTTACAATCTTCTTTCCTAAGGAATGAAAAAGATATTCTTGCCTCCAACAGAAGGTGGTCAGCGTGCTTTTAAACCAGGGGAGTGTTGGTAAAGAGGAGAGCCACACTGGAATTGATTTAAGTGTACATGCTCCTTTTTTACATAATAAAATCCAATGCTTATAAAACCATTAATTTAATTTACTATTAAAAAATCCTGTCAATTCAAATTGATGAACAAGCAAATCTATTTGGTAAAATAATGTAATGGATTAAAAAAGGTGCAGTAACTTTGCTCCATATAGTCTAATCCAGCGGTGTCCAAACTTTTTCACAGTTGGACCAAAGTCGTCATGTAAAAAGTACTCTCAGGGCAAAAATAATATATAATAAAAAATAAACTATTGTGACCTTTTTTTTTTGCCCGTTTAATAGTAAACTAAGCATGCAATATAAAGCAGTAGGTTTTTTTTGTAGTAAAGGAATGTGTAAATTATTGCAGATCTAAAACTTAAATTGCTTTCCTGTCTTGTCCTGATTAAAACTAAAATGTCTATCTGCATCTGTCACCTGTGTTCCATGATTGTTGAATGGGAGTCGGCGTGTTTGGCACAAGACGCCCTCCATCAAAACATCTCCATACCCATCTTTCAACGTGATTGTGGCTGCATAACGTCAGAAAAGAAAACCCTGGAACATCCTTTAGAAACCTAAAGCAAATACAGTTTCTACTACTTTAGTCTTCTGGGCTACAGACATTGTAGCTGAGCTTAATCTGCCTAAAACTAGAAGAGGAGTGTAATGATATGTCCCTTCATGGAGCTTTATTACAATTTGATAGAGATGTTCTAGGTTTGTTGCACTATTGAGGTTAATTTCAGATATTATCGGTGGAATATAGTGTCAGTGTTTGACCAAGCATCCAAAGCGCTGTGCGGAAAGTAATCTGACAGCGACTGGCATTCAAGCGGTCGCAGACCCCCGGGTCACGTTGTGCCTCCGGAGTTCTGCCTTTTCACATCTGATGAAACATCTGGCTGCTCACAGGCAGAGAAGCAAAAGAAAACAACACAATTTCAAACAATGACGACAAAACCTGACAAGATGATAAAGATTGTAACTAGTGTCTTAATCAACAGATGATCCTCCTGCAGTCAATGAAAGTGACGCCAGAGCACAGCCGGCAGACTGCGCTCGTCAAAGTGGATGTCCAGGTAGTTTACGGCAGACGCCGCAGCGCTTCACGCTGTAACGCTGACAATCGGAGCAATCGCTGCATTTTCTGCCACTGAAGCAGTTTCATTCTCATTCTCATTCTCCTCCTGCGGCTCCTCTTGTGTGCTTTTATTCTCTGTTGAACGTGGTCAAGAATTGAATAGGTTTCAGGCCCTGGCTTGACTGGGAACAGTGGAAGTATAAAAACTGGGTGAGCTTCTTTTGCATGGGCGCGTGTTGAGAGGAGGGGTTTCCATGGTGATCTGCACCAATGAGATTAACAGGATGGGGAGGAAAAAGAAAAATTCTTTCCTGATTCTTCCCTCAGTGAGAGCTTAGAGCAGGATCTGAGCTTTTAAGACGGGTGGTTTGGGTTTGGTGTCCGGTGTTAAAGTTTGAAGAAATCATTAGTGGGATCTTGGTCTGTAAGAAATGCCTGCAAATGATGAAACAAAGCAATGGTGGGCTCTCTCCTCTTCCTCAGCCTTTTGTACCGTCCTGCTTTTTTTTTTTTTTTTTTTTTTTGGTCTTGGATTCATGCAGCTTGGGTAGATTTTTGCCCTCTTCCCTTCACTTTAGATCCCAAGATGGAGACCTTCTGTGTGCCTTTCACCCTTCCTCAGCAATTCAGAGCAATACCCAAAACGCCCGGAAACGGCGAACCTGAGGAGGATCTGCTGAGGACATGTGAGTGAGAAATCCAGACACTGTCACATTCCTAATGAATTTGTTTTTCTTGATGTGTGAGATATATATATATATATATATATATATATATATATATATATATATATACAAACAAACATACATTTTGGCACGCCTTGACTAGTTTAGCAGTTGCTCGTTTTATATCTAGCCGTGCCACAAATATTCAAGAACTGTCAGCAATGCGGATTTTCAGTTTCTCCTTAGCTCGCGCACAACCGTGGTGTTTTAATTTTACACGTTATTCAAGTGCTAATCTGCTCATTGATGCCGTTTTTTAAGAGTTTCCCAACGTGTTGCTTCTCGTCCTCTGGCGCAGACCTGTGGCGGTGCCAGTTTCTCCTGCCCTTGGTGTCTTTGGCCCTGGTGTTTCTCAGCGCTCTTGTAGGGTTCTGTGCCTGCTTATGCCGCAGCTTCACACCCACGCTGGGGGTGGGAGTGCTACATTTCCTTGCAGGTGAGATCTCAAAAAGTGTACTCTCTTGTTAAAATGCAGGGTTTTTTTTTTATCTTAAGTAAAGCTAATTAAACATGAGCTCTGTGAAACCACAGCGCCCGTTATGTCAGATCTGCATTTAGCTGAGCCAGCAGCACGATTGTTTCTCATCCCTCCGCTTGTTCTCCGTCTCCTCCGGCCATCAGGCCTCTGCTCTCTGGGAGCCGTGTGCTGTTTCCGGACCAGCGTGCATCTGCTCGGCCCCGGCGCCGACGGCTCGGTGGGGTGGTCTTTCTACCTGGCGCTCATCTCCTTCCCGCTGCAGATTATGGCCGGCGCTCTGTTCCTGTGGGCGGCCAGGAGTCACCGCAAGAGCTACACTCGCATAGCCGCGTACCGAATCGCCTAAAGGCAGGGGAGCGATGCGCCTCAACATAACCAGCAGGTCTACAACCGTCACAATAGTCTGTGGTTGTGTCGCAATAAACTGTGCAGGTTGTAGCTTCTCACTTCCACTGTAGCATTCCTGTAGTGCAGTAAAGGTTCAGGGTATCACGGGTTTCAGCGAGGAAGCTGCAGCTAATCCAGGCGTACTCGCAAACTGAGACTGAATCATCCTGTGTGGCTTTTTTTTTTTTTCCTCCTCACCTTTGCCTCCTTTTGTTTGCCTTTGTTACGGACTTATCTTGATGTTGCATGTTTATTTTATTTTAAAATGTAGATGTGTTTAAAATCAGATTTTTATTATGCCATCTGCCTTCTTTTTGGTTGCCAATGCTTCTTTAGCTGCTCGCCAAGTTGTCCTTAACAACTGTGGTGACTTGCACTATCAGAACTTTTATGCGTGGACGGTTATCCAAGTCAAGGTAGTTATTTCTGTTACAGAAAGCGTCCGGATGCGCCTTTTATTTTACCATTTTGTTGTCTTGTTTGTGCGTTTTTAAATATCAAGGCTCTGCATGTGATTGGAGCCGACCTTTCCACCATCTGTGGTGATTCTTTATCTTGGTCTGTGGTAAAATGACTAAATGTCATGAAATGTCACTCTCTAAAAGTGGAACCACTCATCATTGTTATTAATGGATCTAGTGTTTAATTATACAGCGTAATTGTTTTTTTTTTGTTTTTTTTTTTAACACGCTGGATTGACTAGATCCGCTCGGGAAATTCAGTAACTACTGCCTTTCTCAAAACCTTGAAAGCCGTCTAAAGAGTTATTTTCTCAGTTTTTATTTTTTATCTGGTATTCTTACATGCTGAGTAGAGGAGTTTGTCAATCTTTGCTGCCGTTTATCTTTCCACTTTGTCTTTCCGAAAACAATTAAAAAAAAAATTATCGCCTTGATATTAAGTGCCTTGCAAAAGTATTCACACCCCTTGAATTTTGGCACATCCTTTGCAACTGCAGACTTTTTTTTTTTTTTATGTTTCGTTTTTCTGGACCAACACCCAGCAATGCTTGGATGTGAAGTCAAATTTAACTGAGAACTATTTTTAGAAATCTAACCCACCACCTCTGTTAGTGCCGCAAGTGTTTGAGCAAAGCACCTAAAAGCTCAGGTTAGATGGCCAGAGCATCTAGTCAGGGCTATTTTCTAGCCTCGCCCCTGATTGTCATTTAAGTGCAGCTCTGAACTTTGACTGGCTCGTTAAAACACAAGTATGTCGTTCCGTTCTGAAGCATCCTGTTTTGGTTCTGGCTCCATGTTTAGGGATGTTGTTCTGCTGGAAGGTGAAGCGTTGCTCCTCTCTCACGTCTTTTGCAGCCTCTAACAGATTTCCGGCCAGAAAAGCCCCGTATTAAATGCAGAGACGGGGACTACTTTCCCTTTCTGCTCGGATGCTCCAACCACCATGTTTGGGTTAGGGTTGGGGATTGTGGGTATTTTATGTGCACGGCTCGTTTTCCTGCACACTTAAGATAAAGAAGTCTGGCTTCTTCCTCATTTGCCGTTTTCCCCACATTGCTTTTGGCAAAACTATAATCTGGACTTGTGGCTTTCTTATCGCTTCTCCTCTGATAGATTTTTGAAGTGCATAAGTAATAGTTTTTATGTCGGAATATTTTCCATAGTGATTTCTGCAGCTCCTTTCTTGTAATGATGGACTTCTTGGTTGCTTCTCTGTGTAGCCTTCACACGCTCGCTCTGTCAGTTTAGGTGGATGGCCATGTCTTGGTAGGTTTGCAGTTTTACCAAACTCCCGTTTTTAGATGGATTTAAAATGGCTTTGTGAGATGTTCCAAGCTTGGGATACTGTTTAATACCATAACCCCAGCTTTAAACTTCTCCACATCTTCTTCCCTGACCTGTCTGCTGTGGTCCTTGGACTCCATGACGCTGTTTGTTCTCCAACAAACCTCTGAGAATAAAATCACACACAGGTTGAGTAAAGGGGCATAATACAAATGCATGCCCCATTTTTTTTTTTTCATGCAAAACATGTTGAAATTGCCACTTCAAGCCTTATGCATGGCTTTCTGTTGGTCTACCACATAAAATTCAAGATGAATGCAAAGTTCTTGAATTTAACATGAATAGTGAAAAGTTTAAGGGTGATAATACTTTTGCAAAAATAACACCTGAGTGAACAACTTCAAGAGGCTCTGCAGTAAACCCGTTTTATTTGGCTAATTAACTGGTTCTTACATCGACCAACTTCTGATTTCTTCAATCAACATGATTTTTTCATCTGAATCATAAATGTACATTTATATTGTTGGAGAAAATATGTTTTAAAAAAACAGCACGATTTCAACACTTGAAGCACTTTTTCATAATGTATAACATGAGGACAATTTAGGATGTTTGGATTAAATTGCTTTTGCAATTTTAAGAAAATACCATAATGGGGAAAATAAGAAAAAAGCTTCAGTTTCCCGGGGAGATCAAACATCGCACACATTTGAGGGTTTATGTCTTTTTTTTCCAGCATGATGGACAAATCGGGCTTACAGAGGCAGTCATGCCTTGCGTCTACCACACGGGGGCAGTGTTGGGACATATGTCTATGAGGGTCTCCCCAAACATTAGATCAGCTGACAACCGTGTTATTTTCACTCCTGGACTTCTCAGCACAGAAGCACACATTTTTCTTTAGGCTTTCACAAGATCGGGGAAAATCTTTAAGCACATTTAGATAAAAATAAACAGATTAGTAAAACAGTCCAGTTTTGAAAAAGTGCTGCAATCTCATGTAACGGTGGCCCAACAAATTGTTAATGTAAGTGCTTTTCTGAATATTTTGCTGATTATTCAGTGACTACCAGAATCCCTACTTAGTTACATTTTTAATGGGTGAGGATTTGTAATTTCATGCCGTTGTCAGAGAATTAAAAAAAAATGTCACATTGTTTTGAATTTACATCATCCTTTCTGAAGTCTTCTATGTCATGATTTCTAGTTACATGTAATGAAACCTTTGTAAAAGTTTAACATGTATCGAAGCACTATTGTTGCTGTAGAAATAAATTTGATAAGGCGGTCCATTTAATTTGTATTTTGTCCTATTTCATTAACTGAGAATGAGAATGCTTTACCTTTTGCAAAAAAGGCAAATCTATCTGAATAACTTCCAAGATAATTTTTAATTGCTTCCTGGAAATGGTTCTCTGGTTCAAATCCCACAGCTTTATTCAAGATTTTCACTCAAGGTTGATTACTTATTTATTTTTTTCCCTTCCCCTAGATTAGCGCATATTTCGGCAAGTAGAACATTTCCAACCATATTTTCTAATGTGGGATCATGCTTCTGGTTAAACCTTAATCATGCAACATGTGTTTGATTAATTACATGTTGTTTAAGAGGACATCCAACTCTGTCTCAACAGAGACAGTTTTTTTTTTTTTTTTTACAATTAAAGTTATGGTTGGTAATCTTGTTCAGAAACACTTTTTGTTTTGCATTTGTAAAATCATCCTTCCATCCTGGAAGTAGTTAATACATTATGTATTCAGAAAAAAGGAGGTTAAAAAAAAAACGTTCTCTGTGGGAGCTGCAGGCCTGTAAAAACTCTAACCAATCTTTGCCGTTCGGTCCAAAGGGAATGGAGTTTTGTTCCTGCTCTCACCCATAGACGTTATATACTCACACCCTAGGTTTAAAAGGAAAAAAAACAGGGTTTACACAGCTTTTTGCACCAGAAAAGACAGTTTCAATGAATCAATCAATCCCTGAGTGTCTTATCTTGATAGTGTGTCCTGCAATGACCCTAAGGAAGGTGGGATAGATCTAACATGTCTAGACTACAGGTGAGGATTGAGTTTGTTTTTGACTGTCCTACTTCTGCAGAAACAGATTGTCTGCTCCAAAGTTTGCCTCACAGAGTTGTTTTTTTTCCTCAGCCACGGCGAAAACCACCGGCCAGTGTTTGCTTTCTGTCAAAGTTTGGACATACATGCCCCTGAAGCGCCCTGTTCTGCCATCTCCTGGACAGACTAGATTACAGTTTTCCTATGCACACTGCTTGTCCGTGCAGGTTGGGCTGAAAATTGTCCAAGTATTTCCTCAGTTTACATATAACAGTGAAGTTGTGCAAACATTATTTAAAGGAAATCATGTACAACATTAAAACTAAACTCTGGGTAAAGAGAGAAACAGACTGCTACTCTGGGTCCCTGAGCAAGACCCTCAGCTCTACTATATGTTCCCTGGACACTAAGTGGCAGCCCAGCACTCCCTAAAAGGGATGGATTAAATATAAATTGGAATGCATGTTGCCTTGATAAAATAAAGATGAATATCATTTCATAAATATGACCACTTTTTGCTGAAGAGTGTAACTACAGCAGGTACACATGAGGCGCTCAGTCCGGCTCTGTGGTGGTAGGAGCCGCTGGCAGAAAGAGCTGTCCAAGCTGCCACGGTTCCTCATAAAGAAGGTGAGCGGGCCTAATCAGTGCATCTTATTTTTCCTCCTGCCATCCTCTTTACGTGGTTGAGTTGCAGCCCCACTACAGAGCTGGCTTACCTCACCAGCTTATTCAGCCTCTCAGGTGTTGATCCCACTTCCCCAGCACACCACAGCAAGAAAGAGGATGCTGGCTACCACAGACTGGTAGAAGGTCTGCACCCTGAAAGATAGAAACCTCCTCAGAAAGAACAGTCGCCTTTCTTGTAAAAAGGCACCAGTTCCATGCAAGCAGTCCAAGTTGTTAATGCAAAGTAACTCTCCACCCTCTTTACTTCCTCACCCTGAATGGAAACAGGAACTATGAATTAACAGACATTATAATGCAGTTTTGTCTACATGTGCTTTCATTCTGACCAATTAGAACGGAATAGACCTTTAAGATGGCATTGACTAAAGCTCTATACACCTGAAATTAAGTACATAAAATGTAGAGACGTGTATTATTACACAGCATGCTTTTTAGCCTTTGTAACATAGAAATCTATTATGTGGTATACATTAAACCTGATAAACCTAAGAATATTTTCACTAACTTGGCTTCTAATGTACTTGCATGTGAAGAAATATTTTGACATGCATCTTGTGAGATCGAAATTCACAATTAAAGCTTCACCCCCTCTGTGCTTTTTCATATTTTGCCATGTTGCAAAAACAACCTTGAAATGTATTTTACGAAGACTTTGTGTGGAAGACCATAATAAAATCACTATTGTGATTCTGTGTTTTATTTAAAGAAGTAAGGTGAAAAGGGTGACATGCCTTAGTCATCTAATTAGTAACAGAATGTAATCCAATCTCCGTATAAATCCAGGTGTTCTGTGAAGATTTCAAAAGATTGTTTAGAGGACATTAGTGAAACAAACGGCATCACAAAAGACGAAAGGAACACAGCAGATAGGACAGAGATAAAGTTGGGGAGAAGTTGCCCAAAACGAAGAAGGTATGAATTTTTATTGTTCTAACAATAAATATTACAAAATATCATAATAAAATTATAAGTTCTTATTAGCAAACCCCTACAGACAGCCCAAGATATATGCTCCTATTGACCCACAAGAATTGGTGATTTTACATAGTTTTTATTCTGGGAGGCTAAATACAAATGCAAATCTCACATATCTAATTTTATTAGAAATTTCGAAGGTTTTAAATCAGTGTGTCATTTTTTCCTTCCACTTCACAACGCTGCTGTTCCCTGTGCAAGTCCCTCATTTAAAATAAGAATAAAAAACATGGAAATATAAAATGTCAGTTCAAAGGCACTGAATATGTATATATGCACACCTGGTATTAGAGATAAACTCAAAATTCCCAACTGCTTTACATCATTCTCTTAGATTTGAGCTTTATCGTAATTAATCAAGGTGATTGGAGCGTTCATGCTGTCTTTTTATTCATGTGCTGTCTCAGTCCTTCTTCACACATATAGATGGAAAGCTGAACGTTTTCCTCTGAGCCAAATGGAAAGCAATCTTCTTCTCGTAGTAGGCGCATTCATTCACAAAGAAAGGGTAGAGGTCTTCTCCGTCGTACTTCAAAGTCTCCCCAGAAAACTTCTGGAAGATGGGATCCCCTGACCGCAGCAGCTTGAAGTCATTGTCCTGGAAAAAGTAAGGAATAAAAACAAGATGCATGCACGTTTTCATTTCACCGGTTGCCTGAATAGTCAGTTTTTCCACTACGTTTGTATCAATGTTGCTGAATTTAAAGACTAAAAAACAGCCTGCAGAGCACCTGTAGGTCTTGGTGGATGGCAGCGGTGATTTTACCAGCCGAGTCCCTTGGGTAGTCAACACTCCTAACCAAAGTGTACGCTTCCACTGTCCCGCCCTCATAAGAGCGCCCTGTTGGCAGAGGACAATCACTGAACAGTGTGTCTGATTGGGATCACAAGATAAGGACAATAACTCTTAATATCCCACAGTTTGCCGGCGATCAACTGGGGAAAAAACAACCTGCAGTGCTTCCTACCAGAATTGAATTCCTGAAGCCACGCTAAGGTGAGATCCACTGCTTCTTTCACCATGTTGAAGATGTCGGCTCTGAGCACACCGTTAGGTTGAGGGCCAACTTCTATCGCTGCAGCAAAGCCACGTTTTACGCAGATACTCGGGAATATGAAAATAACCTTTAACACGTATGAAGACTTGAATAGTTACCAAAGCCATGTTTGCCCACTGACTCCAGGGAATAGGCATCGGAGATGGGAATGTCCAACTGGATCGCTCTCACAGGCACAGAGCTCATTTTATTCTGAAAAAGAACGTTTAACAGATTGAAAATCCAACTTGCTTTGAGTCACTTGCTATGCAGTGACTCAAAGCTTTCTTCTGTACGCCTAACAAAAATATCACAAGACAACGATTAGCCCTTACAGATAACATCTCATAGATCAGAAACAGGGTAACCTACGTCTAATCTTCAAATATCAGTCATGAATCAGCATAGAGGTAAATAATTCACCGTACCGAAATGGACACATTCAGGAATGATAAGGATGTAATGGATCCCCACTTGTCTGCATAAGGCATCCAAAAAGCCATTTATGCTTGTTTAAAGTGTTTATGTCGTGCTTTTCAATTAGCCTTTTTCATATTTAAATCATTCGGATGTGGTGTACACTAGCAGTCAAAAGTTTGGACTCATCTTCTCGTACCAGGGTTTGTCTTTTGCCCCTGTTCTGAGATGCATCTGAGAACAACTCGTTTTGATGCCGTCTCTTTAAATCTAAAGAGACGCCCCCCCCCTCCAGGTCACAGATCGCTCCACTCCACCCCGTTCGGCCATTTGTGTAGTATGCTGGGGGACGATGTAATGAATTGTGTGGGTTAATACACCCAACAGCTGAACATTTTCACTCATCCACTTAGCTTTGGCATTTTCCAGCTTGGACTACAAATTCGCAGCAAGAAGTAAAAACTACGCATTTGCAAAATTGGTTATTTTATTTATTCTGCCAGCTCACACAGTAAGGTAGCTAGTTCACTGCATGTCTTCTTGCGGTCACCAAGTCCCCATAACAATTTATTTTAAGGCCTTTGCATGTTTTTACCAGGGGTTCCTAAGGAGGAGGGTGCTGACCACCCTTGTTTTCTTCAATTACTCATTTTCATTTTAATGTGCCGTACAACTAAAGGTACATTTGTTTGAACAATAACAACTAAAACAGCCCATGAGAGTTTATCTTAGGAGCTGACATCTAGCCGTTTTCCATGGCTTTGTTGATAATAACCAGAATCCTTTTATCGTTTATATCAATAGCCATGGCATTGTGCTGCCAAAAACAGCGCCCTTAGGCATCTAATGTCTGTTTTGGTCACATGAGACCCAAAGAAGTTAGTACTTTATTTCATAACCATTGTTTTTAATGACTGCGACTGACTGGCGACCTGTCCAGGGTGTACCCCGCCTCTTGCCCATTGACAGCTGGAGATAGGCACCAGCACCCCTCGCGGCCCCAATAGGGATAAGCGTATCGGAAAATGGATGGATGGATGGATGGATGGATGTTTTTAATGATGCCAGATGATGCATGCAGAGTTTATTCAAATGTGTCTGTGTCACTTATTTAAACAAATGGTTAACTCACTGTCATCAAGCTGAACTATATATATAGTAATGAACAAATACCTCTAAATGCAATTAAAGGCAACACTTGATAGTTCAGGTGCTGCATTTCTGATAGTTAGTCTTTAGTTGGATATTTGGCTTGGGAAGCTTGCGACATTAGCGTGACACGCTGTGTCTGGGCGGCTGTGGGATGCGCATACCTGTATGTGTTTGTAAATGTGTAGGGTGATCCAGTCTATAGAATAGAAGATGAGGCAGAGGCCCATGTTGGCAGTAGTGTTGTGCAGATCTATGAGCAGGTCCACTGCCTCTGCGCTTCCTTTGGGCCCCAGCTGGGCGTTCAGCTCCTGCGCTCGCCTCAGCTCATACGGGCTTGACTCTGTTACAGGGGAACTGGGTGTGCAGCATAATAATTTAAGCTTTTAAAGGAAAACAAACTTCTCAAAGGACCACATTTTATAAAGTAAGCTCTTGCAGCTTGCGGGACACCTGGCTTACCTCAGCAGGACGTCTGTGAAACAGCGGTTCAGATCCATCTCTGTGTACCTTGTGCCAGCATCCAAGGCTCTCGGGTTGGTCACAACAGTGGTAATAGAAACAGATCCCACTTTGTCCGTCTTCTGTTTCTGCATTTCCTTCACAATGTACACCCCTGTCAACTCATTCCCATGGGTGCCTCCGCAAATGGCGACACTGGATAGGGGTGGGACAGCGGCGCTCTCCATGTGTAGGGCTGAAAGCGACAACGTCGTTAGGTTGTGGGAGCTGTTGGACGCCTAAAGCTCGCTGTCAAAAAATCTGAGCAGGACAAGCAGGTTTAAAACCTACTGGATGTTGTTGGTTGGCCAGTAGCCGGGCTGCAGGGGGTAAAGTTCAGCTGGGTGACAGTGAGTTAATCATTTTATTAAATAAGTGACACAAACACCTTAACTAAACTCAGCAAACACGATTTGCAGCAAGTTTCCAAAAAATCTAAGTTGTTCATTAACAAAGTGGGGCCCAACATGTTCAATAGTTAATTTTCAGTGCAACTTTTAAACTATCATGCACAAAGGGTTTTATGGTTCCCTAAGCGAAATAAATTAATTAGAAAACAATCCACCCTTACTGAACGCCCTCATACAGTGCCTCGTAAAAGTAGTCATACCAATGATTATCAGATTTTGTAGAGCGGGTAAAGAGAGTCACAACACCTTTTTTTGGGCTGTGGTGTTTGTTTTTTTTAATCATAATTTTTATTTATTTTTTGGCCCTCAATTACTTTTGACTTGACAATTTCGGCCCACGGGCTGAAAGGTTTGATCTAATCAGACTTGCTGGGCTAGAAGAGTATTAGTCTGAGAAGCAGCCACCAGAGCTCTGGTGACTGTGGAGGAGCAGCAGAGATCTACAGCTCAGGTAAAAAAAACAACAACTGTTGTCTGGACAGATGTTATTCAGGGACTTCACAAATATGTTTTTTATGCTGGATGACTGGAAAGAAATAAGAGACGGTTTGAATGAAAGCTGAAAAAAGTCTTGTTTAACACTTGGTCTGCATTTTTTTTTTTTAAAAAGGCCACGGAAATAACGGAATCACCTTTAATCAAGTTTTGCTTGCAGACAATGAACTTGACTCCTGTTCCACTTTGTAAATAAGCGCGGTATCAGGCTTTGTACACTATTAAGCTCAGGGTCAGGGTTATGCTGGTTTTAGCAAGTACTGCTCTGTAACGCTACCCTGAAGGTAAAAGTCTGAGCAGTCAGTGTGTAGGATGTGTGGGGTTAGCAAAGACGTTAGCTTCCCTTTTCCTAACCCTGGATCTGTACAAACCCTGGATGGAGGAAAAGGTCAGGTCCAATTTTGTGGATCGGCCAATCCACCCAATGAGGGATCAGTTTTTTTAGCGTGTCCGTTTTATGCGGATAGGCGTGTCCAAGCACAAACTCTCCCACTCTGGAAGCTGGTTTCAAATACTGTCAGTTTCACAGCCGCTTCGTCTGGACGGGAACCCATATTCGACTGAGGTTTGTTACTTAGTTGCATGTAAACAGGCAAACCATTCTCCATGGACTTTGCCTGAGGGGCAGAGTATGATGTGGATGAGTCCGTTCTGCACACAGTGAGGGGCTCGGCACCTTTAGGCCATAAAGCTCCTCAGAGCATTCCAGACTTTAGCTGGGTTTTTAGCAGAGAAGCTGTTTTTTTTAGCTTCTCACCATAACTTCTTTTAGCTGTCTTGGTCTCTTTGGTCTGTTCCCACTGCTTTGAGCCTCTTCCTCGTTCCTACGCAGCTTTTTATTTGTAAAACTGTTGTAAAACCATTTATCCTTTTCCTGCACACTACCTTGTGTTGGAATGCGATGAAAAAAAATCCAATAAAACACATTAAAGCTTGCGGTGGTTAAAAACTTGAAGCGGTATGAAGACTTTAATGAGGCACTGTAGTACAGTTTAGTGTTAAAACGTAGCTTGGACATTTTATCTGTCAGGATCTCTAATAAGAATAATAAAAACAGTTCATAGTTACTTCTAAGTATTTTTTTACAACCTTCTCAGTCCCTCATTTTTGCATAAACAACAAACTTCTTAGACCCCTTTTTTAATCATTATAAAATAAAAATTTTTGGGTGAGTTTGTAAGTTTTAAGTTGGAGAACAGCTTTAGGCTCCCTGCCTGAGAGTCAACAATAAGAACAGCAGGGGATCATGAACAACATCTGCAGCCAGAGCCAGAGACTCAAGCTTTCTTTCTTTCTTTTTTTTGCCGACCGATATGAACATCAGACTTTAAGAGAAGAGATACACTTATTAAATTAGTGTTGTTGATCTATAGTGCAAATAAACAAGACTCTCAAAATGCATGCCTTTCTGGTAGTCTTGAAACATGTTTACGCCAATTTTCGTGTTATTAGCGGTGCTCTTCTGTTTGACAACGGGTTAAAATTACAATACTGATTTTGTCAAGAGAAACAGGTTTAGCTTTCTGTCTGTCCGCAGCCTTCTCCTGTAAACAAGCATGAGTGCAGGCTGGTGAACAGGTATAGCAGAATGCTCTGGCTTTCTCTGAAGCAAAGTGCTGTTTTGTCCGTCTCAAGTTGCTTTATGTTGAAAGACAAACAACACTCATGGTTTGTGAAACACAATATGGCATGCCGTGTGGCTTACCTGTGCGTTTTTAGCCGTGTTTACCGTTCTCTGAACTACAGCGACCTCTGAACTCTGAGGGCAGCGGCAGAGCGGAGCTGAAAATGAGCCACGCTGCCTTTCAGCTGTGAAACTATCTTTCTCACTTCTTATGTTGTGTCTTCCTCATTCCTCCTTGGCCCTCCTCTTTATTTTCGCACGGCTCACGTTTCACACAGCAGAGCATTTTGTGATGTAATAAAAACTCACCCTCTTTTTAGCGTTGCACACCAGCAGGAGTCGCTCTCGGTGCCTTGTGGCCTGTGGTGTAACTTCACGCTGCCACAGCCAGAGTAAAACAGTAGAGTTGTAGTAGTTTGGGATTTATTTTGTAAACGGATCCTATGCCAGCCACGGTTACTGATTTGCAATACCTGAAGACGGGTTTAGTTGTGTTTCCGTACCCTTTTTCTGCCCATATGTTCCTGCACTGTGAAATCTGTGGATGCAAACTCTTTTTAGATTCAGAATAAAATATCCATTATGCAACATTTGCTCAGCCCAACATCAGGAGTCTAAAATTCAACTAAGATCTATAATTCATAATTCACCTTTAGCAGTAAAACCCTTCAGGAAAGCATTCAGAACTGCAGTTTTCTACATCTACCCACATCTATATGCTACTTAGGATTAATAACGTTTGTATTTGTTGGAAATCTCTTGAATAAAAGGACCTTAACAAGGTGCATTACCTGATAATTCTCAGATGTTTCTGTTCATTACAACCTCTTGGTTGATTGAGACTCGTCCCAGGAGAAAGAAGTCCTACTCTTTTTTTAGAAGCGTAATCCTGCTGGGGACATCCCTCGATTGTAAGCTGCTTTCTCTCACTCTTTCATTCTCTTTGATTCTCTTCCTCACTTATCCACCTCAGCAGCAGAATCCATTTCACTTCAAATAAAAACATTGAAAAAAAAAAAACGTTTTCAAGCAACAACAAAACCAAAAATGACGTGTTTTTTGTTTTTTTTTTGTTTCTTTTACAATAAACTTAGTAAGTTAATTCAATATACAAGTTAAGTTTATTTTGGCCTTACATTAGAAACAGGGCAGTGTAGATCTCTCTCTCAGGAGCGAGCTGTGCACGTGAAGGGGCAGAGTGATATTACACACTGCACCTTATAATTCAGTGTGGTTTATAGTCCAAAATATACGGTAAATCCTTTAGTCCCCATCCATCCTCTGTCACAACTGAGCCCTGTCCTGTGACCCCTGCCCTTTATTATTTGCTATTTCCTTCCCATCTGCAATATCTTTCAAAAATTAAACATTCATTTTCATTGTTATGCAGATGACACCCAGCTCCATCTTTCATGTAAGACAAATTACCCTTCTTGACTCAGGTTAAGACTTGGTGTCATCCTCAGTAACACTCTGTCCTTTACCTCTCACATCAATAACATAACTCATTCTGCCAATTTTCATCTGTGCAATATTAATTGCCTTCATCCCTCCCTTTCCCTTCACCTTGCATCACTTCTTGCTCAGAGCCTTGTCATCTTCTGTATGGATTACTGTGACTCTCTTCTCTTTAGCCTTCCTCAACAATCCTTCTGTAAACTGGTTCAGAAGTCAGCTGCTCACAATATTATCAAAACTCCATAATTTCATCACATCACCCAAGTCTCACAGCAGCTCTTCTGGCTCCCGGTTAGACTCAGAATGGAAGTCAAAACCCTTCTATATACATTTGAGACGATTCACAACCTCGCTCTCTCTACCTTTCTGATCTCCATCACATCTCTACTCCTCCCGGCACCCTTAGATTCTTCTACCAGTTTAAGTCCAAACTAAAAACTCACCTGCTCAAAAGTGCATACTCTCTGTGATTGCTGGTTCACTGTCATTTTTGTTGTTTTATCTTTTTTGTTATTATGCTGCTTGTTCTGTACTATGTCCTTGAGTGCTCTGAAAGGCACTTTTAAATAAAATGCATCATCATCATTATCATCATGGGTTTAATAAAAAAAAATCTAATATAGGGCCAAATTTGGCATTAAGAATTAACACCATGAACCCCAATGGCTATGAAGAGGTGAAAAGTGACATGCCCAGAAACCTCAATTAGATGTGCCTGCTGCCAGAAAAATAAATTATAGACATTATCAACAAGTGTAATAATAAAACATCAACTCACTGGAATGGAATTGACATGCCATCGAATCAAAGTGTAAATAACAGTATTGTAAAGCCATTTACATACATCTACAACTTATCCCTCACTACTGGTTTATTTACTCAAAAGATGAAAATTGCCAAAGTCATCCCAATATTTAAATCAGGAGAGAAACACCATTTTACTAATTACAAGCCAATTTCACTACTCTGTGAATTTTTCAAAATACTAGAAAAACTGTTTATAACACAACTGAATAAATGCATAGAGAAACACAATCTGTTAACAGACAGTCAATGTGGTTTTAGAGTAAATAAATCAATGGCAATGGAGTTGATGGAGTTAATTGAGGAAATCATGACCTGTATAGATAGAAAGAAACCTAATCTATAAATCTATTACAAATCTTTTTATCTCTATAGATTTACAGAAAGCATTTGGCACTATTGATCACAATATATTATTTAAAAAAACTAAAGTAAGTAAGGACTTACATAAGGAACAGGCAACAGTGTGTTCAAATTGGTGAACAAAAATCCAAGCTTTCCAGGATCACCTGTGGTGTCCCTCAGGGATCAGTGTTGGGCCCTGTCTTGTTCCCTCTATACAAATTATATATCTAAGGTTTAAGAAAAGTTAAAATGTATCTTATTTGCTGATGACACAAGCATCCATTGTTCAGGGGACACTTTACAACAGCTCTTAGAGGTCACCCAATCTGAAATAAGTAAATTTAGAACTATGGGTTGACATGAATAAACTTTAAATCTGAACAAAACAAAACTTATGTTATTTGGGAATCGGACAAGTGACATACAAGTTCAGTTAAGGTACATACTATTGACACAGAGAGTGAAAATTAAATTTTTGGGTGTGTTGTTGGGTCACAAGATTTGTTGGAAATCTTACATAAACTATGCAAAATCTAAACTTGCAAAGAGCATTGCAGTGTTTAATAGATACAAGGAGCAAAACAGGTTGCATTAGGTTACAGTATATTATATAATAAATCTATTCGATTTTAATGTTTATGTACTTGGATACATGTAGGCCTACATATTCATGTAGTGCATTTTTGTAATTTCTTTCTGGTAATATACATGTCTATAACAATCACTTATTAGTAAACTGAATATTTATTATAATAAAGTTAATTACATGTGGGGTGTATTTATATAATATGTATATCGGTGCAGTTTAATGATTGTAAAAGTAATATATAAAAGTAGTAGTATATGTAGGGACATGTATTAATGCAATAAATTATGTGTAACAAGAGGGTAGGAGTAAATAAGTTTATACTTCTTCCTGCTCTTTTTCGAACTGATTTCTGTACATTTATCTCTCTTATGTTTTTATATAGTTTTTTTGTTTACAGTTATTGTTTGAAATAAACTTTCTTGCATTCATTCATTCATTATATCTTTTCTGTAATTTTCAGTTCCTTGCAATGTTATTCATACCCCTTGAACTTTTTCACACTTAGTAATGTTACAGCCACAGCCATCACTAAAACATAGTATACATATATAAGGTCACAGACCTCATGTGTAATTTCTCCTCTGTAAATCTCCAGCTGTTTTATGAAGGCCTTCACAGTTTGTTAGAGAACATTAGTCATGAAGACCAAAGAAGACAGCAGAGAGATCATGGATAGTATTTTGAAGAATTTAAAGCAGTGTAAGGTATTAAAACAAAGAACCAATCTTTACTTATCTCACTATTAATTAAATCACCCAAGAATAAAAACAGTATGTCGCAAACCTACCAAGAAATGGTGATTTGCCCATATTGACAGGCCAAAGAAGGAGGTCATTTATCACAGAACCATGCTTCTGATGCGGCCTTAGAGATCCACAACTCAGGAGGGAGTACAGCAAACATCTGGAAGAAGGTGGTCTTCTTGCATCCAACATCCAAAACACAGTCTGTGGAGGAAAACTATCGCTGCACATTGCGCTGAGCACACTATACACACTGTAAAACATGGTGGTACCAGCATTATACTGGGAACAATTGTGATTATTTCATTGTTTTAAGCAATGTGTTTGTGTGCCATTCGTTTTAAAAAAAAATAGTGTTTACCCACAGGGCTGTATTGTCTCTTTAAGAGTTTAATTTCACACACGAGATCAAACGCAGGACAAAACAACCCACCCTGTGCCATGCTGTCATCCCCCTTTGATTCAATTATGCCTGAATTATTCACTTACAGTCAAAGGGGAATCATTTTGGATGTGGCTAATGATCCGTTCCGCTATTACCTGTTAGATAGTGACCTTTTTAATATGGAGGACAGGGCGTGTTTGGAAGCGGCTCGAACAGTGACATTTGAGACAGGGAGTGGTCTAAACAAAGTGGCCTCTGCGTAATGAGATCTTGCTGGGAGGAAAACAGACTTTCTGACCTTCTTGTGGTCTTTTCACAGTGGGCAACAGCTTCCGTGATTTATGTTCCCGAGCAGTAAATAGACGACAGATAAAGGTGAGGAGAATTCTGCATTTAGAAAAAGTGAAGACTGCGAAATGCGGATGTGACAGGAACTGAACCAACAATGGAGGTTCATTAAAACAGATTCAGCAGGTAACTTATTGGCAGTGTGAAACAACAGGAGACCAACAAAACTGGCAGAGAGATAGATATCTATTTGTTTTCAAGGCTGTTATTTTTTTTATTGAAAACTGTACCTATAAAGGCAACATATCGTGCAAAATCCAATTTCTTAGCCCTTAAATCAATTTGTTCGTGTACTTGGAATCTCTAGGAGAGCAGAAAATCTGAATGCAGTCTATCCAGGACCGGCTTAGATATCTTTATATTCTTTTTTGGTCATATCTTTCAAGCTGTTCAGTTTTTTTTTCTGTTTTCTATTATGTCTTTTGAACAATAACGTCACATATTTGCTGCAGAGATGTTAAACAAGATCATGGACGTCTGGCTAACACATTTTTGTAATCTGCCATTTTTGTTTCTCTGAGTGATTTTGTAGTCCAAGCTGAAGGATGCAGAAGCTACAAGTGGATAAATGAAAATGTTTGGTTATTCATTACAACGCCTTCCAGCATACAACCAAAATGGCCAAACGGAGTGGAGTGGATCATTCTGTGATCAGGGTGTGAACTGCCTCCTTTAAAGAGACTCCAAAACGAGTTGATCTCAGGCGTACCTCAGAATGGGGGTAAATAGGGGGAATGTGGCGGTAAATTAACGAGGAATTTAGACCTAAGCTTTGCAGTTCCACTTTATATAGAACACAACTAAATGAGTTCAATGTGAAAAAGGAAGAATTGAAAAGCATGGTATGTCCCCTTTAACAAATAAAAATCTCCAAATACTTCCCAAAAAAAAACTAAGCATTTAAAATATGATTGAATTAAAACCTATTTGAAAATATTTTATTTGAAACATGTACATTATTGTCTGCTATGCTGGGTTGGTTGATCGGTTCGTTCGACAGGAGCTGAGATGCTTTCCAGTGAAAGAACACATAGAGTAAGGTCGGGTTTTATGTGAATTTCTAAGCTTCTGCAGACTGATGGTAATTAAAACCTGAAGCTCCAAAAACAGTCCGGGTCGATGTCCATAAAAACGGATGAGGTGCCAGACAGGGGCAAGACGAAACAGGGAAACCCAACAACAAGAATCAGGGTCAAAAACCTGGAAAGGCAGCCGAGGAACGCTGGACATCTACTCACCGTTGGCTTTCAATTAATCTGGCACTGACTTGTCTGGTGAGCTTTCTTATTTAGAGGCAAAGAAACAGGTGCGGAGGATTGGCTTGGTTGTATCTTCTGCTGGCAGAGGTTCAGAGGTGCATGGACTGGTCTTGATTGCAAGCAGCAGAGGCAGACACACAGCCAGCTACTTTGTATACTTTGCATGTTCACACACACACTTATGCACTACAATATCACAGCAGTGGTGTTGCTCTGCACTTCTCTCCATTAGTTTCAACAGTTTTGTTGCATATTCTTGCTGCGGGTGTTGTTACTGTCTGTGCTCTCTGTCAGTTTTGTCTCTTTGTTAATGGTTGTCTTTCCCTGGTCTGCCCGTGGTGGCTGTAGGAGGATTTCGTAATTTGTTCTCTTTGTGTCTCTGTCTGCTCTCTCTTTTTCTGTCCTTGTTATTCCTCTTCTCCTCTTTCAAGTTTATTATTAGTTAGTAGTTTAGTTTAACTTTGGCAGCCAGAGCACCATTCTGCTTGCCATGAAGCTGGACATGACAAGGGGTAAAAAAAAACTAAACACCTTGTGATCCCTGGGGTTGTGCAACTCAGCAGTCTGTACCGCAAAACACACAACATCAAGTAAGTATATGTTTATTTTGTCATTTTTCTGGTGTTACTGTTAGTTTCTTTACCTCCATTGCTATCTTCTGTATTAGATTTGTTCATTATGTGCTTTATATCTAGCTTTTCCTAGCCTCTGTTGTGCCTGTTTGACTTGTTTGACAATTTTGTGAGTTTTTGTAGTGGTTTGTGACCTTTAGATAATTATGCTTCTTACTGTGGCTATTTGGTTTCATGTTTGGTTCCATTGTCTCTTTTCATAGGGCAAACTCTCAAACAATTTTGATTCCGGGTTATGAGGCAACAAAATATTAAAATGGCAAGTGGTGTGAACACTTCTGCAAGGCACTGTATCTCTGCTTTGAACTTTCTCCCTTACTGGTCTGCTCTGTTTCTTGGTCTTCATGAGGCTTTTTGTTCTCTAATGTTTTCTAACAAACCTCTGAGGACTTCACAGAGCATATTGAGATGCATGTACCCAAAAGTGTGCTCTGTTTTTAGTTTGATGACTCCTGCGTGCAATTAGTTGCACTGGATTCAGTTTCGGGCTATTACAGTATATGGGGCTGAATACAAATACATACATTTTTTAACAAAGGTATGTTTTTTTTTTTTTTTTTTTGCTTAACTTGTCTGTGTGTTACTATTGTGATTTTTTGTGAACTCATTTTGTGCTAATTTGGATCTCTTTTTTTCCACAATAACAGCTAAAGATGACACGGGAGTTCATATTGTACCTGGTAATCCTCGCTCATGTGACAGAAGCTTGAGTTTAATCTTCTATTTATTCAAACCTCTCTCAGCAAGGACTTTAGAAACGCAAAGATGAATAGTGCTCTCAGTACTCCTTGAATACTTTGTTCTTCATGTTCTCTTCTGTGAGCCTGACTGTTTAATGATCTTTATGTACATTAAATTATAAACCACTGCTTGGAAGTGTCTGATTACATGATAGTACAAAGATGGGACCCTTGTTCTTTTAGTCTTTTCTTTTAATCTAGATTTTTTTTCTTATTAGATATGATATGATAAGATATTTTAGAAAGTACTTAATTTATGTGTCTGATAATTAAGTGGAAGATTTAGTAATGATAACAATGTAACATTTTTCATACAAAGAGATCTGCAGTGTGAACTATCTGTAAATCGGGCTTTAATCAGAACCATGGATTATCAGCAGTGTAACACATACAATTTATCAGCCACACACACTGATGGTTGTTTATACACTGCCAGTAAAAGCTTCAAACACACAATCTTTAGTTATTTTCTCATTTTTTTGTTTGTTTTATAAGTCTATATCCTTCAGTTTTAAAAGTTTAATGTCTTCACAGTGTAGGCTATATCTGCAATGCAGAAAGTCTTAAAAATAAGGAAAAGCCACTGAATGATAAACGTGTGCCCAAAGGTTTGTGGTGTATAAAAAAATAGGTCAATTTGAGTTGTCCATAATGAGAATGAACTAATTTCTCTTTCAGAAGAAACATTCCAAGACACTATAAGCCAAGGATTTTCATCATGTGCCCCATGCACCAAAGGCCTGCTTTGCAGAGATTATGGTTACACAACCAGCATTCATAAAACCCCACATATCTGAGCTTTGCTTTTCATGGTGAGGGATTAACAGTATCACATCCAGAGAGATTCCTAACACATCAGGAGTCTGTCACGCAGGAAGTAATGCGTTATAACCCTGGAATGAAGGCTTGTTTTTCAGTTTTTGCTTTTTTTTTTAAAGAAAGAAATCTCCTGAATCATTCGTTTTCTTATGAAACATCTGCCAAAAATGCTTAGGGATCATATTTAAATTTCATTTTGAGCTTTGACCTAGTGAACTTCTTAAAACTTCAGTCTCCTCTGGGACAAACAATCCATGTTTTGGATTATAAAAATAGAAAAAACTGGTAGGTTTATTCTGAGGGCATTAGGAGACCAAACCCACCTAACCCTGAAACCGTTTGGTTCTCAACGCGTGCGACACGCCCACTCCACATGTGCAGAGCCCCGCTCCAGGCGTCGGGACCACTCTCTCTTTCGCACCAGATGCATTCAGGAGGAGCAGATCCCTCCGAGAACACGCGGGGAATGACCCCTGAACGCGATGTCTCCAACACCACCACCTCGGCCACCACCAGAGTCCTGGCCAACCAGTTCGCGCAGCCTGCGTGGCGCATCGCGCTCTGGTCCGTGGCGTACATCACTGTGCTGGCAGTGGCCGTCTTCGGCAACCTGATCGTAATTTGGATCATTCTTGCGCATAAGCGGATGAGGACCGTCACCAACTACTTCCTACTGAACCTGGCTTTCTCCGACGCATCCATGGCTGCCTTTCAACACGCTCATCAACTTCATCTACGCGGCCCACGGAGACTGGTACTTTGGAGAGGTCTACTGCAGGTTTCACAACTTCTTCCCGGTCACAGCTGTGTTTGCAAGTATCTACTCCATGGCAGCCATAGCCTTAGACAGGTAGGACAACACAAAACAAGTCTGCTTTAGCCTTTTTTATTTATTTTTTATTTTATTTTTTTGGTTGGTCTGTGCGCAAAGACTGATTACTGCAAAAATAGATAAGAATATTGTCCTGAATTCAGCTTATTCGAATCAGAACAACAGTTGCAACATTTTGACGGCAATAAATTTGACTATTAAGAAGTAAAATGTTTTGTATTTAGCCCCTTTGCAATTGTTTTCATGAAACAAAGAAATAATAAAATAAAAACAAATTTAGAATGGCATGATGCCTGATTCCTGCACTTTGGTGGATTGTCTCTTGGAGCATATGCAAGCAATCGGATTTTTTATTTTTTTTTAAAAGGAGTTGATTTAATTCAAGGAAGATGGACTGACATAAAAACGTAATTTAATGTGCATCTGACCTCAACACTGTGAAACCTTTTCTGTTTTTTCTTCTTTAGAAACTGTGACAGAAAGCCACAAGGTATAATTGTGAATCTCTGTTACAAATTCTTTCCAAACTAAATTTTGAAATGTGTAAAAATCATATTATATCAGACACGCTGAGTTAATAATTTTAGAATCCCTTTTTTTTTTTTTTTGCTGTATGTCTCTACCAGTTTTGCACATGTAGAAACACAAATCATTCTCGGATTTCTTCGCAAAGGAGCTCAAGCTAAGTCAGATTAGAATGTATGTCAGTGACCAACAACTTTCAAGTCTTGCCAAAAGCCTCTATTAGATGTAATTATTTTACCTCTGAGTTCTTTACCACTTAGTCCATCAACTCTGTGACCACACACATCCTTTCGCAGACAGCTCAATTTCGGTCTCATTTCACCAGAGCACCTTTTTTTTCCACGCTAGCCTTCTCCCCTACAAGCTTTAAGATAAACTGTCAACAAGTTGACTGAGGGATGGAATATTCTTCTCAAAAACTTTTTCTGCTGTGCAAAAGCTGGAGTTTAAAGGTAATTTATCCTGAACTTAACTGAGATGTGGATCTCTGCAGCTCCTCTAGCGTAACCGTGAGTCTTTTGGTTGCTTCTCTGAATGATGCTTTCCTTGCCCGGCCTGTCAGATTAGCAGGACGGCCATGTCTTGGCAGCTTTTGAGTTGAGCCTTTACCTTTTCCGATGATGGACTTAACAATCGTCTGTCAGATGTTCAAAGTTTGAGATATTATTTCATCACCCTGACCCTGCTTTAAAAATCTCTCCAACTTAAATCCAGTTGTGTTCCTTGGTCTTCATGATGCAATTTGTTCACTAATGTTATCAAACAATCCTCTGAGGCCTTCACTGAAAAGCTCAACTTATCGATTAAATTAAAAACAGATGGACTATATCCACTGACTTCTGAAAACTTGGCTGCATCCATTTTATTTAGGGTTAAAAATTATTTAAAAGGCATCTAAAAAAATCCACAGCAGGTTATCATTTGTTAAAAAAGGAAATCCATAGATTCATTTTACTTCCACTTCACAATTTGCTCATTTTTGAGTTAGTATTTCACTAAATGTTCCCAGTAAAACGCATTGTAGTTTGTGGCTGTAACATGATCAAAAATGAAAAAGTTCAAGGGAGGTGAACAAAGCACTGTGAAAATAATAAAAAAAATAATATCCCTCAATGCAGAGTTTCTGACAAGATGTTTGGCTTTACAACACAGGTCATATGAATATTTTTTTTAGTTTAACCCACATTAACAGATGGAATAACAATTTAAATATCCATTAATAACCCCCTATAGTAACTGAAGTCTTTTTTTCCAATTACCCTCATCGATCAGTACTTTTCTTTAGTTTACACAGTTGTTTGCTCACAGTGTTTCAAGTTGGTTTAGGATTTGTGCGTGGGGAAATGCTTTTGATTTCACTATTGATCACAGCTTTGAGATCTGTTGTTGTTGTTATTTTCCAACTTGATTTCACCAAATGTTTAAGTGATCACTGATTACAACCCCTGCGACAGGCTGGCGACCTGTCCAGGGTGTATCCCGCCTCTCGCCCATTGACAGCTGGAGATAGGCACCAGTACCCCTCATGACCCCAGCAGCGATAAAGCTTGTTAGAAAATGGATTGATGGATGGATGGATGGATGGATGGATGGATGATTACAACCCTTCAGGGCTCAGGCTCTACACAGATGACAGTTCCATGGCTATACAGCAGTCTCATTAGGTGTTTTCTTTACTTGATGGATGTGTATAGCCTAAGCCTATAGCAGCATAACTATAGAGGTAGCTCAGGGTAACATGAGCCACTCTAACTATAAGCTTTGTCAAAAAGGAAAGTTTTAAGATTAGTCTTAAAAGTAGCCTGATAGCTAAAGGATCTTCCTCCCATTCTACTTTTAGAGACTCTAGGAACCACCAGCAGACCTGCAGTCTGAGAGCGAAGTGCTCTGTTAGGAACATACGGGGTAATCAGAGCTCTGATATATGATGGAGTTTGATTATTAAGGGCTTTATACATTAGAAGTAGAATTTTAAATTCTATTCTTGATTTAACAGGAAGCCAATAAAGGGAAGTTAAAATCGGAGAAATATGATCCCTCTTGTTGATTTTCATCAGAACTCTTGCTGCATCATTTTGAATCAGCTGAATGCTTTGAACTGCATTGTGTGGACTTCCTGATAGTAAAGAATTACAATAGTCCAGCCTTGAAGTAACAAATGCATGGACTAGTTTTTCAGCATCTCTCCTGGACAGAATGTTTCTAATTTTGGCAATATTCCTGAGGTGAAAAAAGGAAACTCCGGAAACCTGTTTAATATGGGATTTAAATGACATGTCTTGGTCAAAAATAACACCAATATTTTTTACTTTATTACCAGAAGCCAAGTTAATGCCATCCAGATTGAAGTGGAACTGGTTGATTAAGAAGTTTATTTTTTGAGGACTCTGGTCCAAAGATTACAACTTCTGTCTTGTCTGAATTTAAATGCAGGAAACCAGTCAACATCTTTCCCATGACCTCTGAGTGTGTCTTCAGACATGATTGTTCAAGAAATCAGAAACTATGTACAGCATCACTTAAATACAGAGGAGGGCAGTAACTAGTTACATTTACTTGAGTAACTTTTTTGAACAAAATGTACTTTCAGGAGTAGTTTTACTGCAGTACACTTTTAACTTTTACTTGAGTCATATTATCACTCAAGTACCGCTACTCTTACTTGAATACAATTTGTGGTTACCTACTGCGAGTAACTTCATGGATAAAAAAACTTATTTTAACCAAAATGCACCAGAGAGACAAACACCTGGAGTTTATGTTAAAGTGAGACTTC
The DNA here is from genome assembly GCF_011125445.2 of Fundulus heteroclitus. NCBI lineage: Eukaryota > Metazoa > Chordata > Actinopteri > Cyprinodontiformes > Fundulidae > Fundulus > Fundulus heteroclitus. The sequence continues at coordinate 16,085,414 of NC_046365.1, forward strand.
TTATTTCTGCACAAGCTTTGTTGTTTTAATGATATTCTGCTGAGCTTATTGAGCCAATTGGAGGTCAAATGAACGTGCAGTACACAGTAGATATTGTCACCGGAAGTACTTTGCACTGTTCTAACGTACTATATATACATTAACTGCTGTAAGTATTGCTTTCAAGTTTAACGTTGAAAAAAATTATTTAGAAAAGTTTTGTTTGCCTGAATTTGTTAATTTGCAATTGTGTCATTCTTTGTGTGTTTTTTTCCATTATTGTCTTTAAAATACCAGAATTTGCACATCTATTTTTACCTTATATTTTTGTCTGTCAGATTACATAATTTTTTATATATTAAATCATCAGCCGGTATAATTAGTTAGTACTTGAGTAGCCTTCCTACTGAATACTCTTTTACTCTTGAGTAATATCTTGGCTGACTACTTTTTACTTATACTGGAGTACAAATACTTTGAAGTAGTGCTACACTTACTTGAGTGCAATTTTTGGCTACTCTACCCATCTCTGTTTAATATCTGAAACACAATCATAAAATGTGGTAATTGTCTAAGAGTAGAATCTTGCTTTGTTAAATCCAAGTGGTGACTTTTTTTTGGACAGGCAGCACAGGTCAACCTTTGTTCAGGTCCCAGAATATACTCCAGAAGTGTTGTGTTCACCTTTGATTACAGCTTCCTTGTGTTTTGCGATGGTCAACATACAGATACATGGCGATCATCCACCCTCTGAAGCCTCGGCTGTCTGCCAAAGCCACATTAGGAGTTATCTTCTGCATCTGGACCCTAGCTGTGGTTCTGGCCTTCCCTCTCTGCTACTTCTCCACCACCAGAACGTTACCAGGCAGGACCTTCTGCTACGTGGCCTGGCCCCGCACGGCTGACGACCCCTTCATGTAAGGTTACACTAGATGATTATCAGTTTTAGAAGCTCCACAAAATACAGTGTTTGTATTTTGCGTGTCACATGCTCTATAGACATCTTGGTAATGCAAGTCCTTTCTGTCCAGGTATCACATCATAGTTTGTGTCCTGGTTTATGTGCTGCCCTTAGCTGTGATGGGCATCGCTTACACGATAATCGGCGTGTCACTGTGGGGAAGTGAGGTCCCTGGAGACTCATCTGAAAACTATCATGCACAGCTCCTGGCTAAAAGGAAGGTAAGTACTAAATACATCTTTCAACATGACCTTTTCTAATCCTCTATCTATCTATCTATCTATCTATCTATCTATCTATCTATCTATCTATCTATCTATCTATCTATCTATCTATCTATCTATCTATCTATCGAGCGAGCGAGCGAGCGAGTGGCGAGCTAGCGACGATCTAGCGAGCGATCGGAGAGCTAGCGAGTCTCACTCGCGCCGTCTCGCTCTCGCCCTAAGATAGATAGAGATATATAGAATATATATTAGAGAGAGAGATATAGATAAAACACTATATAGACTAGAGATAGATGAGAGAGATATATACAAATATAATATTATAAGATATATAATATATATATATATATACACAACTAGATAGTATTCTATATATATATATGATATAATATATATATATATATATATATATATATATATATATATATATATACATATGTGTGTATGTGTGTGTGTCTGTGGTGATGTAAGCATTGAATCCATTTGGAGTTCAGACATTTGACATGAAATCAATTAAGGAGAATACAAAAGCATCTATGACCTTGTCTTGTCGTTAAGTATCTATACGGCCGTAATCTAAGTAAGAGTTTGTTCTTTGTAGCTGTTTCTGCTGATGTGTTGGCATTACCGACAAATCTGCAGGAGGATTATGAGAGCGAACTTAAAGTCTGCTGGATAGCTGGATCTGCACTCTGGCAGTGAAAAAGAAAAATACAAGCAGCAACTTGTGGGGTTTCTAATCAGTCATCCAACAGCAGAAGCCACAGAAATGTCAGTTTCATTACCTTGGGTAAAATTGATAACTGGAAAATGCCCAAATTTAAATCTAATACTCAGACATAAAACATTTTTGCGGCTCTGTTGTTGTCTGCTGGGTCTTTAGAGAGGTCTTCTAGGATACAACAACAAAACAATGGGTTCATCTGATGATGACTAGAGTTCCCCCAACAGTTCTGAGCATGGATAAACATGCTGTGGTGAGGGCTCAGAAGTTAATCACGGTGGTGCCTGCATATCTGGGTCATGGGAGCAACATAGACTCATGGTTGCAGTGGTAGCTTATCCAGTATGTGTGTCCGGGTTGCTCTGGTCTATGCCAAAGCTGCAACCTCAACATCCACACTTGGCTGGCAGTGCCCAAAGTTAGAAATTTTAAGTGAATTAGTGCCATGGCTGCTTTTGGCCTTTTTTTTCTTTCTTTTTTGTTTTGGCTGCAACGTGTAAGATCTCAGCAAAAAGCTACAACAAACAACCTGCACTTTCCTTGCCAATAAATATAATGCAACGACCAGCCCCTCTTGACATAGGGATCATTGGGCATTGGCCTTCTTGTAGAGCAGTGCTCCGAGCTGACGAGAAGCACACACACCTAAAAAATGCGCACAATAACTGGTTGCTGGTAGATTGAAGGAAGTTGTGAGTTCATTAGTCGGCAGTTCAATGCACCACTATATCATTGCACAAAATGGCGCACCAGATGATGTCCTGCACTCCGTACATAACTCCTTCTCATCTGATTACTTTCATGCTGTTGAAATGCTGAAGGAAATTAAATTTTATTTCCTCATCTACAGAAGAGGCGAAACTGATTGTGAAGGTGCAAAAACCTCCAATTTGTACGTGGAAATTTCATCAAGGAAACATTCTTGCGCCCCTGGGATTGTTCTACGACTAAGAGTTTTGCTTAGGGACCCTGAGTGGCAGTCTATAGGATTCTAACCCAAAAACCTTGCAGCCTTTTGCGGACGCAAGTGCCTTGCTCTCTAACCACGAGGCCAACATTCTCCTACTAACATCATAGGATGGTTTTGATCCAGTCTGAAGTTGTTAATTTGAAGAAAAAAAAAAAGATGGTTACATAAGATGGATAAATGTTGCAGTGTGTTCAATCGCTAATTCTAGATAGTTTCCTCAATTGCAGAAAGGAAAACATAAATGTACATTTAAACCATCCTGTCTAAAGGGTTAGGGTTTATTTGTTTATAAGTGTTTATTTGTTCTCAAAGTTGAAATTCCTACAACAATTAAACTTTTGTGTTTGGTGCAAAGATCCAGTGGTAAATACAGAGTCTACATACCTTATATATTGGTATATACAGATTGGTAAAAGTTGCAATCATCTATTGTCACTTGCACGGTCTATTTTATCCCATAAATGTGTTTATATATGTATATATATATATATATATATATATATATATATATATATATATATATATATATATATATATATATACACATTTCAATTGAGTTTTGTTATTTTAAATACTAAAAACAAATTCCCAGACATTTTAGGGTTGATTAATTTTACTACCTCCAAACCACCCCCAAGTAATAATGAATCAGTGTTATCATTATGACATTTCTTTTTGCTTGCAAGAAAATACAATACGATGCAGGAAAATAATACCCACAAATAAAGAAATATAGAAATATCCATGCCTATGTTAATAATTTTCAGATATTCTGCTTCAATCCACCATGTGTTTTGATTAAAGTATCTTTTTATCAATCAATTTTTATCAGTTTTAGGATTCTATAAAAATAAATAACTCTTTGTTTCCAAAGCTGCATATTATTAAACTCAGTGTTGTTTACTAGAACAGTATGACAAATGATCAAAAAGGCTCAACTAATTACTCAGTGATCTCTAGCTGAATTGTAGTTATCTAAAGTTTCATAACTGTGACAACACTAGCGTTAATTATCAAGATCTAATGTGTGAATCTGCAGACATGCTGTGAAAGGAAGGCCCCCCCCTTCAGCAGCATGTACCAATATGCTGCTGTGTAATTCTGGAGACTCGTTCAACACCAACTTGCAGACACATGATTAAATGCGGTTTGTCATCATCTGCCACTAAACAGTGTTGAAGCTTCTCTGTGGGCTGCGTGGGGATTAGGGACGTCACAGCTGGGATGATGAGAATCTGCTGAGACAGCTCAGGGATTATTCCCAACAATGAATTTCATTGATGACCTTTATGAGAACAACATTGATTCGCTTTTAAACAGGTGTTATAGGAATGCGCGGTAAAAATAGAAGATAAGAAAGGAATTTATTTATGGTTCATCTACTTTTAGCTTTTGATAGTTCAGTAGGAAATTAAGTAAACATAAAAACAAAGCTGCACCGAACACAATAAAGAGGGAGGTGGAAGCTTTGTAACCTTTTAAAGGTGTTTGGTGATAAACGTGATCAGAGGCTGCAGTTTTTGGTTGGACTTTGCTGAGGAATGTAAACGAGATTTAATGGCAAGAACGTCAAGTGTGAGACAACATCAGGCATAATGTTACAGTTTAAAGGCAGAATCCAAAGGCTATAGTATGAAGATACAGGTAAACTCCTTGTTGCAGATGTCTGCCGATGGCCTACTCTCTTTTTTTTGTTGGACTTGTGCGTTCTTTAACGCACCGGTCTGCAGCGCTCTCGCATCATTCCAGCTGGGGACCTGCTGGGGCAGGTGCGTCATTGCTGACCTTTCTCTGTACTCAGACGGTAGCCTTTCTCCAATTATGAATAGAAAAGTTTAACGAAAGCACAGAGATTGGTAAACACTCAAGAGCTAGAGCTAGCCCCAGTTTAGTAGTTCAGATCAAACCCAGGTTCCTTATTTGTTAATCCTTATTGTTTCTTAAAGGGGCCATGACAACAAAATTCCATTTTTGGGGGTATGACATGATCTGTTGTGCACTAATTAGGCCGTGTGAATGTCAAAAACTGAATACCAAAGCACCTGACTTGTTTTCCTAATATGGTTGTAGCCAATCAGAGTGAAGTCAACTTGTAAGTAACCCGTTTACTGAGGACGAACATTTGGCTTGATGTTGTTTTTTTTACTGAAATTCTTTGGAAAATGTATATGTGTAGCTATCAACTACACAAAATGGTTTATACAGTGATGTCATGGCACTTTTAACGTGACGCAAATTGACAGAAAAATTCAGATGTTTTACCTTTTCGCTTCACTCTAGTGGCAGTTTTTCTTTGGTCTATACTCACATCTACCGCACTGTTCGCAGTTTTAGTTCGCCCAATTTGTGCGTTCAAATCGCTTGAAATGCATCATTCCCATTGTGGACTGTTAATTTGCTCCTGAACGCCCCTTCACATAGGAACAACATGTAAATCACTCGCTCCATTCGCCTTGTTTGTGTTTGGTGTGAACGTACCTTTACAGGTTGCCTCTAAACAGAGGGTTTATACTCTGAACAGAGGCGATCAAGATTGTGATCTGACTGGCTTAAAATTGCTTGGTTAAATGAAAATAATTTAAAACACAAATCTGTCAGGGTTTTGAATAATTAGCTGTATAATAGACACTTTTTGAAATAATGTTATATGATAAAATTACTTTGGTTTCAGAAAATGTCGACCGTTCTCTTTATTATTACTTTCCTTTGGTATTCTTGGTTTCGTGTTTTTGTGTTTGTCCCTTCAATCTTTAGCCAGTCCCAGGAAGAAAAAGTAACTAAAAAGAACTAAATCTTAATCTGATCTGCTGATATACTTCTCAAAATGATTTGCTTTATAGATAGGCTTTTCAAATGTTGTTCAAATGGTGACGAAGAGCGAGTGTGCTGATGCTGATATGGCATCTAGAGGCTTAATACACAGTAAAGATCAGCAGTGATCTAACCAGCTGTGAGCCTGACCTTTAAGCTGCTGCTGTCCATGGGATCGGACAGTGAGATTGACTTTTAACAAAAATTTGTTTAACAAGATGCAATAGATGGAATAGTTTCAAAATTAACTACAAGTACTTTATTCCCTATTTATCTGGACTTTGTCAAAGTTTTAGCCTTTAAAAGATAGTTTGATTGAGAATAGGTCGTGTTAAATGTATTCGATTCTTTTGATTTACCTTCATTTTGTTCAGTTAAATTTTTTTTGTATTTTTGTGAATATTCATTAGGCAATATTTATTGGTTTTGAAGTTAGAGTTGTGTAAACATTGTTTATTTCTTGTTTTCCGTTTTCGCTCTTTCATGGCTTCTGTGAAGCACTCAGAGTTAGTAGATGGGTAATAAAAGGCATCCAGTTTCTAGTGAGAAGGAAAGTAGTGTACACCTGAGCTGCAGTTGTAAAATAAATCCACCTCTAACTTTATTTTAACATCATGTCCTCTCCACTCAACATCTGTGTTCCTGCCGGTCAAAACCGATGACCAGTTTTGAAGTGACTGGAGTTCTTAGATTGTATCTTTTATAAAACTCACAATAAAACATTAAAGTCAACTGAACATAGCCGAGGTTTGTATGTAAGGAAGTGTTGAACAAGACTTTATAGGAATTTGTCTACAGGATTTGCTGATATCATGTTGGCTGCATTTTATTATGGATAATTTTGTAATAACCAGGGGTCTCATTTATTAATCACTGCATGGAATCAATACTAAAATTGTACCTACGCCCAAAAAAAGTAAACTGCGTACCCCTATAAAATCAGATTTATAAAGTCATGCGCACGCCAGCACACAATTTCCTTTATAGATCACAGTATTTGATCCCTGAAACGGTGTTTTCTCCTAATTCTCCCAACTGCAAGGTCCTCCAGCAGTACCAATGCATCCACTGTGCAGCATTATGCAGAATTTGATCATTTACAGCAAATAAAGTAATTGTCTGACCCCTTGTGACAATAATCTGTTAATCTGTGGTAGACGTCACCCTGGTGATCAACGGATAGAGGGATGTGATTGTAGAAAACCCAGATAAAATGTGGTGAGGACCTTTATTTAAGATTTTAGCTGGGTTATGGCCATTTTTATTTATTGGAATGGTCTTTTTGTATAGTTATATGTCAACAGTGCAAGCATGAATAACACATGGCTGCAATTCACCCCTTTACCATCCCTCGTCTCCATAATGAGCGTAGGCATGGGTCAGAGTTGCCATGAGGACCGCACGTTTTCCTGTCAAGTTTAAAAAATATATATATCCCAACTTTTGCGTGGAAAGTGACACACGCACGTTTCTTATCCCATTTTGTGTGTACATAAGCTTTATAAATGAGACCCTAGAACCTGAAACCTGAAAATTGAGAAATGTTTGGGAACCTAGGGGCCGGCTTGGGTCATGCACAGATGATCTGAGATCGGCAGAAACATCCATGGGATAGGGAGGGTTCGTTGGTCGAGAGACGGAGTCGAGGGCACGGTCCAGAAATCAGAAGCTGCATAGAGGTCCAACTAGGGCAAGGCAATCAGGCATGGGAAGAACGCTGGACATCTACTGGCAAAGGCCTTTGATAATCTGGTGCTGTCTGCAGCAGGCCTTTAAAAGGGAGGAAAAATGTGTCAGAGACTCTGGGATGATCTGTAGAGCGCTACATTAGGTATGCACACCCCCTGCGTACTTAGTAGGGTGTTGGTTTTAAGTGGAATTTATGTTGTTTTATGTCTATGCATTTTATTTTTATATAAGTATTTAGCTTTTGTCTATACAGGACTTTAGCACCTTTATGTATTTAAAGTGCTTCATAAATAAGGTTGGATTGGATTTCACAGCAATGCACAGCAGGCTCAGGGGAGTTTAAGATGCTGCCTTTCTAACTTCCTGTATCCGAAAGCAGCGCTAAATCTGTCTGTGAACGTTAACAACTAGCATGAGATTTGTTTTTGTTTTTTACAACATTCTGTATTTTAAAAAAAAAACATTGTACCAACATTTTACAGCTACCAATGTTCTTTCTATTTGATTAAGTAGGTAAAGTCAAATTAGTTGACAAAAAAAATAAGTTTTGTTGCTGAATATTTACCTGGTGATCTGGGGAATTTGTGGTCTTAAACATATTTTACCATAGTGTCTAAGCTTTTCATGATTTAAGTATGAATAAATATCTTACAAATATGTATCCCAGTAATACATTAGAGTGTAAGGGTGACAGCAAGTTCAGTAACTACACCCAAAAAAAGAATCAGAGCTCATGTTCATGCTCATATCTGTGAACTTGATTGTCTTAATGGTGTGAAAACGTCTCTTTGTTGACCTTGTCTCCTAACATTTTCGGCATTTTTCTGCCTCTGGATGAAGGTGGTGAAGATGATGATCATCGTGGTGGTGACTTTTGCCCTCTGCTGGTTGCCGTATCACGTCTACTTCATTGTGACCGGTCTCAATAAGAGCCTGATGAGGTGGAAGTACATCCAGCAGGTTTACCTGACAGTGCTGTGGCTGGCCATGAGCTCCACCATGTACAACCCCATCATCTACTGCTGCCTCAACAGCAGGTTGGCACAAGTCGCTCAAAGATATACGCCTAACCAACTTCCAGCGCTTTAGAACCAATCAGGGCTTTGTTTTCACTGCAGGTTCAGGGCTGGCTTCAAGCGGGTCTTCCGCTGCTGTCCCTTCGTCCGGATGTCAAGCTACGACGAGCTGGAGCTCCGGAGCACCAGACTCCGGGCGTGCCACCAGAGCAGCATGTGCACCCTCTCTCGAGTAGACACCAGCATCCTGAGCAAAAACAAGAGCGTCTGTTCTCGGGGAACCAGGTCCAAAGCAAACGCTGAGCTGTCTAATAAAGACAGCTAAACTCCATGGGACACACTCTTGCAGGCTGCTCAGAAGATTATGTTTACATTGTTTTCAGCTGAGGCTCAGTGTTTTGTGTTTAGAGGTGTTAGGTAATTTAAACCCTGCACATACCCCCTCTGTTCTCTTTCAAGATTTGCGCAAATCTTTCCAGATAATATACAGGGGCATGTTTTCCTCTCCTCCCAACTCTTGATAAGGGAGGGGAAGTTTCCTCACTCACTCCATTGTTCAGGCGCCTTTGCCGTGAGACACACTTCCTCTGGTAAGTTACAAAGAGGATGCGCAGGGGGGGGCGGGGGGATGGCAATAGACAGCGATCATTTACTTCAAGAAACACATGAATGCTGATTTGTAGAGCCAGCAGGAAGCCGGGTGTTGTATGGTGGTGGAATCAGCGTGACAACGTGCAGACGGACCTGACGGGCAGAAATAAGACAGAAATAAGAGACAGATGCCAAAATGTTCCATACACCTCCTTTGAAGCGCCTGCTGTACGTTTGATTTCAAAACAGTACATTGAAGGTCGTCTTTAAAGCTTTTTCAAATCGGAATTTCTTACTGCACATTCAAACCTTTACCCACAACTTAAAGGGAAATTTACAAAAATCTAAACATGGAAGAGACGACTCAAGTTTTAGATGAAGCTGAAAGGGAACATCAGCAGTGATGCAGGAAGCTAGGGCAAGAGGTAAATTATACATTTTGCATGCGGAGGGTATGCTCTTTAAGAAGCCTGCATTTAAAGGTAACTTCATTTTCAATCTAGTTAATTTATAAAGCATCAATTTATAACAAATCCTCTCTCAAGATGCTTTACAACACAAACAGGTCCAGTTTTCCACACTTTTCTCTTGAGGAAATTATACAGCTAAGCTCAACATTATTAATACCCCCGGCAAATTTAAAGGTGCATGGCACTAGTTTTGAAGTTAAATATTAGTTATTTTCTTTCCCATACGTGCCCTTTCAATTGCCCAACATGTAAAATGAGTCTATTTACCACAGCAGCCTCTATAGGCTGGATATTCAGTTCATGAGAGAGTGATCTGGGCCGAATCCTCTTGGTGTGCGTGTGGGTGTCAAGCGCTGCATGCTCATTCACCTGGCTATTTTGTTGAGTCTTCACCGTAATCAGGGCATTAGCGAGAGATCACAAGCTAACTTCAATAGGTATAGGTTTCTTACCTCAGAAGACATTACGCCTCTAAACAAAACATCTGCGCAGTCACAGCAGCAGATGTTTTTCCTCTTCTCCCATGCACGTGTACAACACTGGTGTCATTTCAATTTGTCGCCAGAGGGGGCAGACATCTGCAAAATATCCTCCAATTTATCCTATTCTCCTTTAAATTTATAGTAATGTCTGAGTATTAACGACAAGTTTATTCTGACTGGAAGTGAAGTTAACGTTCTGGAGGGCCCAGCAAGAGTCCCGGCTTGAATCTGATAGATAATTAGCAAACGATTAGGGCGTTGGCAACACCTTCCAACCTCAAAAGGAGCTCTGCTATAGAGAAGTCATCACAGTACATAAAAGCTGGTCCATAAAGCGTTTGGTTGCTGTAAGGCCAATAAATATTTTTGGTTGATTCTTGAGGAGGGTATAAATTATTTTCAGCATGTCATGAAATACAAATTAAAACAGATTGCATTTTTTTTCTCTAAAATTCATACTGCTTTTATGTGTTGTTGTTTTTTTGAGAGATGCTTGTCTTATTTACCCTGAGAAGGAAACATCTTGGGTAAATGAGCATTGATTTTGAAATATAAATCTGCCAGGGGTAGGAATCATTTTGGGCTTAACATGTAATAACATTCAAAACACCTTGGTAAATGTTTTACCACACACCTTTCCTATGTGGGATTTCCTATGTGTCGTAAGATATGAAAATGTTTCCTTCATGGATGTCAAATTATAATGCAATCAAATCTGGTGGTTCATTTATATATAGTAACCAACATTGTTGTATGATCAGTGGCATAATTTCACATGAATGCCTTGCATTTATTTTATTTTATTTTTTTGTACTGTAGTATTCTGTCATCCATTTTTGCTTGCAGGATGTTTAGACTCAGATTTTAATCTTCTTAGGTTGAGAGTTTGTGGAAAAAAGGATTTTCAACTGTTGTAAAACCCCGGAAAGCCTTTTTCCAAGTCCGTAAATGAGAACGTTAATGCCAAACTAGCATTGATACCTCATTCAGATGTTTGTTACAATATATATATATATATATATATATATATATATATATATATATATATATATATATATATATATATATAATATATATATATAATATATATAATATGCTATTATGTTATGTTTTGAAGAGAAGGGCTGCAATATACTGAGCTAAAGTGTTGTAATGGTTTGTAGAAATATTTATGTATTGAATTAATTTCTTTATGATGTTGTGTTAGACATCAGTCATTGTTATTAATCCTTGTTAGTACAGTTTAAACATGAATGCTGTACACCTACTTTTCTTTAAAAGCCAAATAAAATGCATCTGTTGTGTACATAAATGGAACCCATAAATCTTTAAAGTGGCACTACCTGTAGTATAGTGTACATTTCTGTCATCTGTTAGGGTAAAATTGCTAATTTGTTGTTAATTACACTGGTCACTTTATGAGGTACACCTGTTCAATAGCTTGCGGGCAGAAATAAAGAATCACATGGCTGCAAGCCAAATCCTTTAGGTATCAAGATGGGGAGCAACAGCTTGCTGAAGTTCAAACTTAACATCAGAAATAAGGCACAGGGGGGATTTAAGGTACTTTGATTATATCTGGTGTGAAAATGTTAGAAATTGTTAATGTAATGGGATTATTTCAACCTAAACAGGTCTCAGGTTAGCAGATTAAGGCCTCAATAAAGCAAATGTCCAGTGAGCGACAGCTGTGTTGATGAAAATGTCAAGTTGATATGAGAGGACAGAAGTTTAATGGGCCGGTTTGGAAGATAAAAAGGTAAAGCACCTCTTGTAACTACTCATTACATCCAAGGTATGCAGAATATCATGTCTGAACACAGGACACATCACACCTTCAAATGGATGGGTTACAGCAGCAGGAGACCACCAAGGGTCCCACTCCTGGCAGCTAAGAACAAAGCTGAGGCCACGCCTTACACAGGGTCATCAACATTTGATAACAGATTGTTAAAAAAAAATGTTTTACCACATAAGTCGATTCATGTTGTAATACTCAGATGACTGGGTCAGAATTTGATGTGAGCAACTTGAAAGGATGAATCCATCCAGCCTGGTATAAACAGTTGAGGCTGGTGGTGGAAACGTCACAATGTGGGGAATATTTTCTCCAAGGCTCCCGTGTTCTGATTGCTGCCTCCCACAGAACAGTCCACCAAGTCACACAACTAAAATACTCATGAAGTGGCTTCATAGACATGACAATGAGTTCACTGTTCTTCGATCTCCATCCAGGGAAGGAACTTTGGGATTACGCATATCCCAGATGTGCGTAATCTGATGAGCAACCAACATATCTGAAGCGGGTGTGGGCGCTGCTGTGTCAACATGTTGAATTCAATGTAACAAAGAATGAGGCAATTCTGATGGGAGCAACATTTAACAACCAACTTGTGTTTAATGAGATCTTAACCATCAATCCATCGTCTTTATCATCTTATCCTAGCAGGGTTGCGGGGGCCAATGCTCGTCTCAGACCTCAACGGTTATTCTGTAAATCCCTGGACCCAGAAAGTGTCAAATGAGGTGAGGACATCTCAGATTTACTGTGTTTTTTTTTCTTTTTTTCATATAAAGCAAAAGTAGGAACCCTTTAGTAGGTTAAATGTGTATCTTAGTTTCAAACCAAATAAAAGTAGTTCTAGTCCACTGAGTCTTTTATTCCATTTGACAGGTTTACACATGTGTAGTTGACAGTGATAGAAACAGAAAGACGGGGGAAAAGTATTTTACAATTACACAATAGGTGACACAACACAGAAAGTCTCATGCTGGCAGATTGTGAACAGTGTTGTAAGACTCTTGATGAGGATGTTAACAGATCCTTCAGAGTTCAAGGACTGAAGGACAACTCTAGAAAACATGGGACACCAAAAGTTTTGTTTGGGTTGAAAAGAGGAAAATGACCTGAGTTTGATGATCTTGAGATATCAAAGTCAGTCAACTATAGTTCCCATCTATAATAGTAACTTCCTCCTCATATAGTAACAAGTGTCCTTTTTTACTTCTCACAACTTATTTCAGCACAGTGTGCACTGGTAGTAATCTCACACAAAAACCACTATCATTGTTCCTTTTTGCTTTCAGAAAAAGAATCGATTGTGTGTGTGTGTGTGTGTGTGTGGGGGGGGGGGGGGTCACTTTAGCATCTAAGAGCAACTCACACATTTTCTGACATCGGATTAGAGACATGAATTAGGAAAAAGCCATTGCAATGCATAGATATTTAACATTTTATGTATATGATAAAAATAAACATGCAGTAGAAGGAAAGATTGAAGCTTGTTATGTTGTCGCAAATATCTGGCTAAGTCATAGTTGTTCTAAAGATACATGACAAACACGGTTAAGACCACAAGCACAGGAAGAAACAACTGGGTGGAGGCCTCAGCTGCAGACCTGCGGAGATCAAAAAGAGTAAGATCAGACTTTCTTAAATATATATATATATATATATATATATATATATATATTTTACCATATGTATTTCACAGTGATGTGCTTTGTTCAAATTTGACTCGTTTCAACAGTTTTCTCTGAGATGGATTTCTACACACAACCACAGTCTTTTAGAAGTGTTCACACATGCTTAAACATTTTTACATTTTGTCCTGTTGCTTTCATAAACTTTAATACATACTATTAAAGTTGTGCGTTCTACTAGATTGATTCTGATTTAAATTGCAAAAAAAAAAAAAAAAAAAAAAATATTCATGTATGAAGTGATATCCCAAAACAGAAATCACATCGTCTTCACAACTTTAAGAAAAAAAAAACAAAAGCAAAAAAGTTCAATGCCAAGATTTAATGCTTCATTCATACAGGATGATCAGGATTTTAAGTTTTGCTACCTAAAAGTATATTTGACACCAAACACATCTGTAACGTGGTCTGATGAAAAGATTTCGTGAAAAAATCAAAGGCTTTCACTTAATCTTAATGTTTGTGAGAAATTGTAGATTTAAGCAAAAAGTTTACCTTTGATAAAAATAAGTATGGCCTACCTTGAAAACATGACACAGTTGTGGTTGCTTTGCAGAGCAGGATGGCTCAAAACAACCTCAGTGTACTCTTCGTCATCTTCAGTCGTCTTTTTGCCAACTCTCTCCACGGTAAAGACCTCAGCTGGAGACAGAATTATTTTGCCAACTTTGCTCTGACAAAGTTGGTCGCCCAGGTTGACGTAGAAGCAAGTTGTTATTTGAAAAAGGGTTTGCTCAAACAAATCACTAAAATTTAAGTCTGGTTCGACCTCGTTGAATCCCGCAAACCTCACTTTTGAGTTTGCTTCTGGTATTTTGTCTCTGCTATCCTGGATGAAATATACCCGTCTGCATTCCTTTGGCTTCAGCAGCATCATGGAGTCCATCAGCAGGAAATGAAGGGCCTTGAAATGGAAGTCCCTTTCATACGTGGTAACATTGCCCATCATTGTCTCCACTGCACCATTCAGCTCTTTTAGAAAATCTACATTGTCATAGTAGTAGGCAGAGAGAGCAGAAGTGTGCTCTTCATTTCCTCCAGGGATCTGTGAGGTACAGTTATTTTTTGTTCTCCTTTCCTGCCCTGTTTTCCAAGCTTTCTGCAGTTTCTCATTTTGGTCAAGCTCCTGCTTTAATACGTCAGGAATAAACTTCTCCATGGCTTCTTTACGACATCCATCATACAGGTCATCAATAACAGGGGAGGATGCGTCCAGCAGTTTTGCATTGCTCAGGGAGACCTTTAAAGTCAATGATCACAGGGTGAAAGACTTTTACTGACACGGCTGGTTTTGAATGGTTCAAAAAAAAATACTTACTTGGCTGAAGAAAAAAGATGAGAAAAGGAGTGAAACCAGATGCAGGATTCCACTGCTAAACATTTTCACAGTACTTGTTCCTCTTCAAACTGCTGTAACAGAAAGAAAACTCTCTTTACTCCGTCCAGACCGTACATTTGTTCTGCTTCAGATGTTCTCCAAATATATATTCAGCTCTTCTCATCCACATCCTTTAGGATACTGCACTCTGTTTTACCTTTGGTCAAAGAGAAACATAAGACTGACAGAAGACAAATTCTACATACCTTCAGCAAGAGGAAACCATTCGAGGCGATCTGCCAGGGAGTGTTTCTTTTTACCCCACAAAGTGTTTTTATGCAGACCGCTAATCGAGGAAGTGATACTATTTCTTTCACTTGAGCAACTACGG
Source organism: Fundulus heteroclitus (assembly GCF_011125445.2). Classification (NCBI taxonomy): domain Eukaryota; kingdom Metazoa; phylum Chordata; class Actinopteri; order Cyprinodontiformes; family Fundulidae; genus Fundulus; species Fundulus heteroclitus. The sequence goes on from NC_046365.1 coordinate 16,100,526, forward strand.
TCACCAGCGTGAGAAGAGAAATGCCACGTTCAAAAGTGGGGTGTGAAAATTGAGTTGTTCGCTCCCTTTGGCGTGACTGAACATGAAGCGCTTCATGCAATCAGGGAAAAAAAAAGACGTCTCTAAAGTTGACACCAGCTTCCTGAGCAAAATCAAGAGCTTTCGGGTGTCAATGTTAGGTGATTCTGCAGATTTTAGACCACTATGAAGAAACACTGATGAAGGTTTTTCAGGAAAACCAATCGGCTGTGATAAGTAATGTGTCTTCAACCCGGCTGAAAGCAAATATTTATATACGCTTTAATACAAGGCACATAATAGTGCTTTCTCACTGGCAGTAAATCAGAGAGATGTTTCCTATTTCAGGTGAGTTTGGTTACCTCAAACCACAAAGAGGAAAAGGTAATGAGCCTTTTTATACCCTGTAAGTAAATATCTAGCTTCAGCTGTGCATCCTCTTCGGTCAGATAGCTTCATGGACATTCGTGTGTCATATCTGGCATATATTTGCAATAATATCTCATTTATTATCAGTTTATCGTTTGTTTTTTTCTTTTGTTCTAAAAGTTTGCAGCTACTTTATATTATTTTTTGGTTTAAATATGCTCAGAATACTTTTTTTCCCCTTCTTCTCAGTGGCATGGTCTATGGGGGAAAGAAGCCTGCCAAGTGCTGCCACAGATGTGGATGTGATGACAAGGCATATAATTATTGTGACTTTAAAGTTTGAACTTTTTTTAAGAGTACTTTCTATGTGTGTATGGTTGTGTTTTCTATGATGCTTTTGAGAACAACTTTAGTTACTGCTTGACCTGGCCTTTTACAGCGTGTAGAGCTATTCGTATATATTGAACCTTTTCTGCTAAAGGCTTTCATTTGAGGTAAGTAGAATATTTTTAATGTGTTAGCCATCATTGGATGTGCTGTTTATTCCTGAACAATAGCTTTGTTAAGAACATAAACCATTTTGGATGCTTTATCCCTGCTATTATTTAGAAAAGCAAATGCAGCAGCATTAACATGCTTCTACAGTTTTGTTGCAAGTCCAGTTGCAACGGCAGTTTCTGATTAAGGTGGTTTTAGTTTTGCGAATATTTCATCTTAGGGTTTTGATCCCAGTTGAAATTCAGGAGCATTTCTGTTGTAACTTGTATTTGTATTTAATTTTGTGAGTTACTTTTTCTGCTTTCTTCACTCCAACTACATTCTGATATTTTTTAAGCAGATTGAACCAAACAAAGACAACAAAACGCATTTAGGCTTCAAATGATTATGTGTAAAATGACAGCAAAGATGTCTGTATGTTTTCATCTACTTTGTTAGATTTCATTACCACAAGAGAGGATAATACTTCTTACATTTATTAGATTTTCTGAATGTAACACAGAACAGACAACCTTTTAGGCTATGGGATACATATCTTAGCTTCTGACAGAATCATTTAAGCATTTTAATCTCAGTGAGTCTTTTATTCATTTTAGAAGAACTCTACACATTTAATGTAGCATACTTGACAGAGGACTAAATAGAACAATAGAACAAGACATTTTTATTTAATACAAAAACCAAAGTATTATGTCAGTCCTTCATGCTGGCTGCCTGTAAACAGTGACCAAAGTACTGGTTGAGATGTTTACAGATTTGTTGCCCCTCAGAACTGACAAACTAAAGTCCAACCCAAGATGACAGTCATGTTAAAAGTTTCATTTTAAGCTGAAGAGAAAAAAAAAAATCTCTTGACTTCAGTAAGTTCAATGAACCCGGGTTCATGACTGGAATGCTTTTTCCTCTTTACTGTAACAAGTCTCTTCCTCTTTTATTTCAACATCTTATATATAGTCTGATTCCACTGGAGACAGCTCAGTATGTACTTCTAGTAACCTCAACTGAAAACCACTATTTTTTTTTTTTTTTTGTCAGAGGAATAACCTGCTGCTGTATGTCAAAGGTCATTGTTCGTCCACCCCCCCCTCCCTATTTTACACAACTGAGGCCCCTTCTGCGCTTCCTTCCCGTACACATTTCCTGACATCACAGTAAAGGCAAGCAATGCATAAAAAAGGCAGAGTAATATATATATATGAGCCCTTGCGGAAAAAAATACATTAAGTTCACATGAATGTGGCAACAAATGGGGAGTTTCTCATTAGATTTATCTGCGATATACACGTCACACATGATAAACACATTTTGCTCCTGGAAAATGTGATTTTGGTGTATTTTGAAGGTATAACGTGTGAAACACATGTCAAACCCCTGGGATCACAAGGGAAGCTCATGTGAAACTGACGCTGTAAATGTGAAGCCCATGTGAAATCCATGGCATCGCAGGTAAAAGGTGTTATCCCAGCACACGTTTACAGCAGTCTGCACATCCGTAGGAAACTTGGAGTTCACCGCTTTGCCCAAGGACACTATAACATGTGGCTAAGGAAGCTGGATTCCAACACACAACCTGCCAATATGCAAACACACGTGGGCAAACATTTCACATGTGACAACAAAAAGCACGGTTGAAAACATTTGCACCAAAATGTGTAACATAAAACAACGTGCAGTTCACATGTTGGAAAATTCATACATGGAAATTATATAAAAAAAAAAACATTTCACATGTTGAACATTTTCCCAGGTTTTTAGACAAGAGGAAATGATAGCATGCCGTAACATGTGAAACTTGTGCGACAAAACTTCCACATGTGACTACGAAAAAAACACTTTTGCAAATGACAGCAGCAACATGTTTAACTCATGGAAAACATTTATTTGACATGTGGGGAAAATGCCCACATGTAAAAGAGGTAGGAAACAATGCCTCACGTGTAACATTTTCCTAAATGTGTTTAACATTTGAACATTTTCCCCACTTATCATATACATTTTTTTTTCACATTTTCCATTTGCTAAAATAATTTCCCCCCATACTTTTTGCTGTGATCCAACATGAAACATGTGGCCTAATGCTTTTGCTTTGTGATCAGAAGGTGAGGCACGTGGTGAGATGGTCCTGTGAGTTATCAAATGGCAAAAACATGTTAACTTCAAGTGCTTTTCTTTCTGCAGGGTGGCCTTTTGTCTATTATAAACATGTCCAAGAAGGAACAGTGTTTTTGATTTCAGGGACACTGATTGTTTGCTCTATTAAAGATACATGGAAAATATGGCTAATGCCACAAGACCCGGAAGGAACAAATGGGCGGTGATGTCAGCTGCAGACCTGCAGAGATAAAAGAAAAGTGGCTTTAGAGATCCTAGTCATAGCCAATCATTTAAAATACACAAAAACTTGTTTTTTCTATTAAGTTAGACGGGCGAAGCTATTTCACACCAGACATGGCAGCGCTTTCTGCTGTCCCCCTTCTTTTGAAGCCAGGACAACGCACATTTCTGAAGAATGAGCAACATCTGGCGCTGCAGGCAAACTACACAGGGTGCGGTCGGCTCCTCCAATCATCTTCTGTCTGTCTTCACCTCTTTATTTTCATTCACGAACAGAACACTTTGTAATACGAGGTCTGAGTCGGGTTAATGAAAGTATAATGGTGGGTGGGCAGTCATTTTTGTTATAAACATATGACTGAAACCCACGTGAGGCGCCAGTAAAAAAAATACTGTTCCAAAAACCACATTTATAACTCTGCTTGTTGAAAATATGCTATGAAGAAATCAGAGGATATTTGTAAGAAATTATCAACTGCAGCGAAAAGTTAAACTCTGATGAGAAAAAAAAAGTGTGTCCTACCTTGAAAACATGACACAGTTATGGTTGCTTTGCAGAGCAGGATGGCTCAAAACAACCTCAGTGTACTCTTCGTCGTCTTCAGTCGTCTTTTTGCCAACTCTCTCCACAGTAAAGACCTCAGCTGGAGACAGAATTATTTTGCCAACTTTGCTCTGACAAAGTTGGTCGCCCAGGTTGACGTAGAAGCAAGTTGTTATTTGAAAAACGGTTTGCTCATACAAATCACTAAATTTTAAGTCTGGATTGACCTCGGTGAAACTCGCAAACCTCACTTTTGAGTTTGCTTCTGGTATTTTGTTTCTTCTGTCCTGGATGAGATATACCTGTCTGCATTCCTTTGGCTTCAGCAGCATCATGGAGTCCATCAGCAGGAAATGAAGGGCCTTGAAATGGAAGTCCCTTTCATACGTGGTAACATTGCCCATCATTGTCTCCACTGCACCATTCATCTCTTTTAGAAAATCTACATTGTCATAGTAGTAGGCAGAGAGAGCAGAAGTGTGCTCTTCATTTCCTCCAGGGATCTGTGAGGTACAGTTATTTTTTGTTCTCATTTCCTGCCCTGTTTTCCAAGCTTTCTGCAGTTTCTCATTTTGGTCAAGCTCCTGCTTTAATACGTCAGGAATAAACTTCTCCATGGCTTCTTTACGACATCCATCATACAGGTCATCAATAACAGGGGAGGATGCGTCCAGAAGTTTTGCATTGCCCAGGGAAACCTTTAAAGTCAATGATCACAGGGTGAAAAACTTTTACTGACACGGCTGGTTTTGAATGGTTCATAAAAAAGAAAAAAAAATACTTACTTGGCTGAAGAAAAAAGATGAGAAAAGGAGTGAAACCAGATGCAGTTTTCCCCTGCTAAACATTTTCGGGACTCTTGTTCTTCTTCAAACTGCTGTAACAGAAAGAAAACTCTCTTTACTCCGTCCAGACCGTACACACGATCTGGGTTGTTGCGCAACCTCAACGTTCTGGCGAACTACAAATCCTCCTAAATCAGTAGGATACCGCTAGTTGTACAAAGAGACGTACCTGAAGCAAGTAAAAGGAAAATTCAAGGCTGTCTAAGTTGTAGGATCCTCTCCATGAGCCTCACACTGCAGTGGAGTGATTGCTTTCTGCAGAGCTGTGGGAATACTTATCTACTGATGCAACTGCCTACTTTTTCCTGTGGAAGGAAACCCGACTACTGCTGGGAGAACTGGAGTTCTTCACAGGGAAGAATTTCTGCAAACGACTCCCATCAACTAAGTGATTTTGTTTTCTTTCTTTCTTTCTTTCTTTCTTTCTTTCTTTCTTTCTTTCTTTCTTTCTTTCTTTCTTTCTTTCTTTCTTTCTTTCTTTCTTTCTAATTCCCTGCGAAAAGCGGAGCGCAAACTAAAGTCCTAACAACGTGTTCCTTTGCACAACTGTCCTACAGTTTAACAGGAGAAAATTACAGGGTTGGCAACACCCTGATACGAGATCCAATCGGTGCCATGATTCTTTAGCTAAATTGTTTGTTGAAATAAAGTTTGGTTTACAACAATGTAAATTGTTATCCAAATTTACAGTGAGCTTTGAAGTTTTTTATATATATATATATATATATATATATATATATATATATATACCCCCCTCATCATCCTGCTCCCTGTGCACGGTTAAAAATTAAACTTCAGTCCATGTACAGTCTTGTTTGTCACAGTTCCAGTTTTTTTTTTTGTTTGTTTGTTATTGTTTTGCTGGGCAAATCAGGGTTTATTGCTCTTTTATAATAAGCATTTCTTGACAAAGAAAATCTGCAAAAATCAGTACAGTGGACAGTGGCTTACAAAAATGGGATTCTAGATTTTGTCATATTTATAGAAAACATAAATTCATCCATTCCTAATTAAAGATTTGGAGACACTCTACTTAAATAGCAAAAAATGTATTCAAACATAAATCAATTATTTATTAAAGTGAATCCCCCTCCCCATAAGAATAAATGTAACAATTAAAATTAAAGATTGGATTTATTTTTCTTCTCTGCAGTACAGGATGCATCTATTTCAAGGCTTTTTACATAAAACTTTGGTTCGGCTGCTGCATTTGTAATAGTAATATAGTAATATCATCTTTATTGTCATTGAAACATACATTACAACGAAATTTGTTCTCTGCTTTTTACCCATCAGCCTTGGGGAGCAGTGGGCTGCCATGTGCGGCGCCCGGGGAGCAATCTGGGGTTAAGGGTCTTGCTCAGGGACCCAGAGGGAATCGAACTGGGTACTTGCAACCTTCTCTGACTGCAAGCGCGCTGCTCTAACCACAACCCCCCATTGGTGAAGAAGCCTCAGTACACTCTGTTAATTCCAAATAATCTTTTTCATCTTCAGGCAAAATAAAATAAAATATAATAATAATAATAATAATAATAATAATAATAATAATAATAATAATAATAATAATAATAATAATTATTATTATTATTATTATTATTATTATTATTATTATTATTATTATTATTATATATATCGGGACAAATTAATAAAAAAAATAGCTTTTATCTTTTTGCAATATATACTCAGATTTTCAGTTATCAGGATCAGGATCAACTGTTGTTTTAGAAGAGCAGCTTTTATTTTGGAAAATCATAACCGGAACTCGTCGGTGGATGATACCATAATAAGTGTGGTTGAGGGGGTGGTGGAGCAGAGATACACATCAATGGCTCCTTTGAACAGATGAATGAGATACAACTTTTGAAATTTTTCTCATTTTATGACTCTTGTTGACGTTATAAGCATTGACAAGGCTGGATAACCTGAGTCGTATGCATGCAGGTAAATAATGTGACCGGAGAAACTACATTTCCGGTTTGCGAAGCGCCAAAAGCGAAACACCTGATGTTTACACCAAGTCATAAACAGCAGCTGAAAGGAGGTACAGAGACAAGAAGTAGTTAATTTTACCAGAAATATGGCGGTAATGTAACAACAAGGAGCGAAGTCTGTAAACTAAACAACAGGTTGATTTATAACTAGTTAATCGTTGCTGGGAGGAAAGTTTGTCTACCAAAATCCAATTTAACTACAAAGTGAGTTTTGCTTTGCTTAACGTTGATTTTAAATGTGACTTAATTAAGACCAAAATATATCTGTGCCAAACTAATAGCTGCAGGAAGCACATGTCTTTTATATCCATACAGCCTTCTGCTCTGTTGCCACGTTATTAAACATTTCACTTGAACGTTGTCACGTTTTCTTAAGACTACAGACTTTGTATTTTATAAGAATGTAATTTGAACCTGAAAGACATGCAAGAGATTGAATAGAAATGGATGCAGCACTCTGTAGATTTCTATTTTCTACAAGCTGTTAAAAACCATTGATCACAGATCTGCACTCCAGTGTGTCTATTACACAAAGTCCCAATAAAATATGTTCAGTTTGTCTTTGAGTTTGTCTTTTTTGTTTGTCTTTAATGTCACACATTGAGAACGGTTTCAGCAGATCCAAAAAAAAAAAAAAAAAAAAATTATAACGTCATTTGATTGTAATAATTGCAGTTAAAGCTTATTTTTATTTTATTTTTTTACCTGTTCTAATTTTGAAATAGTTAATTGTAAAATGCCTGTTTTTAAAAAGTAAACACTGCCAATTTTAACTTAATGAAGAAGGAAGGTGCAATAAAAAAAAATTAACACATTGGTTCACCAAGACCTTTAATTTTTTTATTATTTACGGACACTCAGCATTTCCTGGTCAGACAATTTTCAGCTTTTTTTTTTTTTTAAAGAGAATGTTCAGGATTGTAAAAGTAGAGATTGGTACTAAAGCTCCTTATTTCTTTGCAGGCTCGTTGACTTGCGTGTGCGGGACTAGCGGGACCTCAGGATGAGCAGCTGGGGGGACCGGCTGAAGAAAGTGGAGCAGCTCGCTCAGTCGTTCCAGCAGAACCCGCTGACGACGCCCTACAAACCTCGACTGTGGCCGTGCCAGCCCTCGTCTGTCTGGAAGCTCTTCCCTCGACAGAGCCTGGCCATCAGCTTCGCTCAGAGCTGCAGAGAGGTACCTCTCTAATCAGCGACGTGTCGTTTCACTCTGACGCAGCCGACGCATGTCGTCTTGTTTGCAGGCCGTGCATGTTTTCGCGCTTGAAAAGGAAAAGGCCCCGCTGGGTCAAAGGATCTACCTGGTCACAAGTTACAGCGAGCTGTGGCATTATTACAGGTGAGCGCAAAGAGCCGCTGTCATTTTTGTCTTTTTTAATCACTTAACATTTTGACTTTTCATACTTTTATACTTTTTTAGGGCTTACCCTCAGTCATTGATGCACTGTTATGAGTTGATACCGGAGGGGGCAGTGTGCAAGCTTTACTTTGACTTGGAGTTTCACAAGCCCTCAAACGAAGGATCCGATGGGAAGTCTATGGTTTCCCTGCTCATCCAGGTTGGCACCGTTTTCATCCTCTTATTCACGATCCAACATCTCACATTTAAGCCATTCAGGTTTCTCAAGGTCCTTCTCGCTAAGGAAAACTGATACGTCTGAACAGAACATTTCCTTTTAAAATGAAAGTCATTTGTTGAATGTATTTTTGCTGTTTAGTTGTTGTGGTTAGAGAATAATCAGCTTTGGAGATTGACTCACTAGTTACTGAAGCAGCAGTTGCTTTAATAAAGCGTAATGTTGCTGCCTGACATATAAACCAACACTAACAACCATGCTGTTTCCTTCCTGAGGATAGAATGCATTACATCCACTGGCCTTAATTCTTTATGGTATGGATTCAACAAGGTGTCAGAAACATTTCTCGGAGATTTTGGGCCATAGGATTCCTGCACATCCATGCTACATATTTTATGGCAGGTTAACTGGGCTCAGATGGCACCAAGAGGCCAAAATGAACCCCCACACCATTACACCTCTACCAGCAGCCTGAACCACTGATATAAGCCTGAATGAAGCCAAGCTTTACTGTTTTTAGGCCACATTAAGGGTCCACCAGCTGAAATCGACATTCTTTGGACCAATCAATGTTTTTTTGCAGCTCTGCAGAGCCTTTGTAAACGGTAGCCTCGGTCCTAACCTGACATGAACGGCACTCGATGTGGCCTTCTGCTGCTTTAGTCCATCTGGTTGAAGGTTGTAGGTCCTGAAAAGGTGTTCCACATATCTTGGTTGCAAGGTGTGGCTATTTGAGTGACGGTTGCCCCTCTGTCACATGGAACCAGTTTCCGCGGTCTCCCCTGACATCGCCGCAGCATTTCCGGCCACACAAATGCATCTCGCTGAATATTTCCTCTTTTTTTTTTTTTAGACCATGCTCTGTGAACCCAGCAGATGGTCGTGTGTGATAAACTGTTAGAGAAATAGTTGCACCGACAAAAGTCTCTTGAACCCCAGTTTTCTCCTTTCTGATGCTCAGTTTGAACTTCTGCAAGTCCTCATCACCAGCGTTCAGCTGCTGCCTTGTGATTGGTTGATTTGCTGCTTGGTGGGGGACAAGCAAATTAACAGGTGTACCTTTTTAAACCGTGTAAACATGGTCATTGCTGCTGTGTGTTGACAGTATGTCTGTGCCAAGTTGAGGGAAGTTTATGGGATTGAATGCTCAGTGAAAAACGTCCTGAACCTGGACTCCAGCACGGATGAGAAGTTCAGTCGACATCTGATCTTCATGCTACAAAACGCAGCTTTTAAAGACAACATCCACGTCGGTATGCTTGACCTCATATAGGAACCCAGAAGTGTTTTTTTTTTTAATTATTATTAATTTCTTTTGAATATCCAGATTTTCTTTCTGATATTTTTATTCTTTAGGTAGATTCATCCACCATATTCTTCAGCCCATCATCACCAAACTCAGAAGCGAGAGCCGTCTACACAAAGGGGACATCCCTCAGTCAGACAGCGATAGACAGTCAGTTTTTCTTTTCAGTGCTTGTCAAAATAAATGTATTTCTGGTTGTCATTTCTGTGTATAAGTCCTCTGATTGTTGTGCTCACTGCAGAGTTCACGTTGTCTCTGAGGCGGCTCAGAGTCCACTTACAAAGAGGCGAAAAGAGGAAGTGAGCGACCTCGGCTTTTTGCTGGTGACAAACAAGGACGGCCATAACGGTCTTTTTGTGGATCTGGGTGAGGCTTTGTTTCAAAAAAATCAAATAAGCAATTTTAAGGTTTTTAAATTATTTAATTCATATTATTTGTAATTGAGAACAAAAAAAAAAAAGTTTTCAGCATTTTAGGGTTCAGTGGAAAAATACAAAACAGATTAGGATAAAATGGGCTGAACTTACAAAAAACAACAAAAAAAAAACATTAAAAAAAATAAGGAAAAAATGTTGATTAGTCCAACAGAACAAGACTACGATGACTTTTATGTTTTAAAAACTTGAGGGCTTTATCTGGCCCATCTGGTCTTCAGGGGACAAAATAACATTAATAATAATTAAAAATTATATTTTTACATTTGGTTGTGACTGAAAACCTTTCTAAGAAGACCTTAGAGCTCTGTGGGGTTATCGGGGTGAAAACAGTTCAGATAAAGATGTTGTATGATGGCCATTAAAAGGTTAAAAACAATAAAATTAGCTACAAAAGATTCTTGTTAGCAACTTTTGATATTTTTTTTCAGCCTTTCTTCTTATTAATTAACCCTTAAAGATAATGACAAGCCGGGTGGATTTAATTCAGTTTATTCTAGGTAAATCCATTTTTATACATTTTTTATTTTATTTTATTTTTTTTAGATATTTCTGGGTTTTAACAGTTTAATTTTACACCAACAGGTGTGTACACCAGGAACAGGAACTTTCGGCTGTACAAGTCCTCAAAGGTTGGGAAGAACGCTGCGTTCACTGTGGCCGAAGACAACCAGTTTGCTGCCAAACCTGCCAAAGGAGCGTCTGTTGAGGAAAGTGTCTTCTTGGCATCCTTAGTGTGTAACATCAGGTACGAATAAGCTTTTGAAATGCTTTAAATGTAATGTTTTCGTGCACGTTGGACAAAGACTGGTGTCTTATCAGCTTCACAGGTCAGAGGATCCTTACTTGGGACGGTACAGAAAATAAAGAGGCTAAAACTCCAACCCCTCAGTGTCAGCAGGGATCTGATTCTAATCCAGGTAACTTGGAACCGGGCCTGTCACCATAACAAATTTTTCTGGACGATAATTTTTTCTAAAAATTATTGCGATAAATCATATCATTGCCATTTGGGGACCTTTTTCAACTAATATGATATCCTCTTGACCTGCCTGCTCAGCCAAATTAAGCCGGTTTAAATCCAAAAAACTCCCACACTGTTAGACCTAATCTAACAATATTTCTAGTCAGTATGCAGTCTGCTGTGTGGTAATTTATTCTGCTACATATGCAACAAACAGCTGAAAGTTGTCTTAACAGCGAAGTTGAAAGGTCTTTGATAGTTTTTCCTCTTCTGTGAGCTCAAAATGGGAAATAGTCTTTGTTTTAAATGTCATAGCAGTTTTCGGTCTTGCTTGCATACGCTGTTACACATTATTTTATTTTTTATTTTTTTTTATCTATCTTTAGTCTGAATACTTTTCACCCAAAACTTCTGGTCTGTTTCTGACAGGCACCTTTTCTGGCTGCCTGTCCTCTCCTTACCAAGAAGTGGACAACTTTGTGTTAACCTTGGTCAGAAAGGACGGAGTTCAGGGAAGTAAGTATGGTCATAGGAGGCGCTTCTGAAAAAAGGCCGTTTACGTTGCAAATCACAAATCAGATAATAAACTAAAAAAGAAAAAACGAATCCATCTACACAGAACTTTTTGAAATCTAATTTCTGTTTTAGGGTGCCTCATACGGTTTGTACAATTTTACTGACTATTTGGGTTGGATATTGCCACAGGTTTAGCTTTCAGCATTTCCTAAATCTGAATGAGACGCCCCCCCGTTGGTTTCGTCAGTATTATTGTCTTGCATTGTATTATATGTTGAAGCAGGTGGATTGACCCCTTTGGGTCGGGGGTCGGTCTCTGTCTCAAGCGGAGGAATTTAAGTATCTTGTCCACGACTGATGTTAAATTGTAGACGCCTGCTAAAGCATTACCAGATCAAAGTCATTTGAATGTTTGAAAAAAAAAAACTAACACGGCCTGAGTTTAGTATCCCTATTAATTATACACAGTTTTTTTGCACCATTAAAAAAATCTAAATGTCTTGTGGTGCTGATTGTGTGGGAATAATATGTCTTATTCCTGGAATAATGATTATAATGGCGTGCACAGCTATGTTATTATTTAAGGGATTTTTGCACATTAAGTTGTTACTGTGTCGTCAGGGCCCATGTTGGATCTGCCTGACTTTCACATTCTTAAACCCGACAGGCATTCGAAGATGGAGCTACTTTGCTGCAGATCAGCTTCTTGTCTATGACATCGCCAACTACCGCTGGTGTGAAAACGTGGGCAGGTTTCATAAGAGCAACAATGTCATGTATGTACGACACTTTGCCTCCAGTGCTGAATGCTGCCTGTGGGTCGCTCTTATCCTCGTTTGCTGCCTCCTCTGCAGGATTGTCGTGGACCTCAAAGTGGAGGTTTGGTACCAGAAGTGTCACGATCCAGACTGCAGGAACTTCAGGTCCTCGAGTAAGCTAAGACCTACTACGTTAAAAAAAGAAAAGAAAATTCAAAATAAACGACCGTGTGAGGGAAGGATTTACAATATGGTGATAGTAGCACTTTGCTGTTGCAGGTTTTCCACTGCCACAAGAGATCTGTGTCAGCTACATCCTCAGTCTGGTCAGTTCACGTCATTCTGCTCCCCAGCAAATGAAAGAAATTAAAGACTTTGTATCCGAGAGCAGCTTCAGCCACAAGAGTGAGCACGTCTACTTTTACTTGACAGGACGAGGAGGATCAGGCGTACCTGATGGACGACACGGGCAACTTTGAACCCAGCCAGGCCTCGAGCTGTCCTGCGGAGGAGGCTCCTGAAGTGTGGGGAGATGAGCAGGACGAGCGGGAATATTTAAAGAGCCTGGATGACTTTGAAGAAAACAACGCAGAGATCTCTGACCAGCTTCTGCTTACATGTGTGGCAGACTTGGACTCCTAGAGCGCGACTACCTTCTGTTGTGGCTCCAGCATACTAGAAATACTCAGAACTACTCATAAATACACAATTAAATTGTTTTAAACAGCTTGTCAGCAAGCTATTTTGTTTAACTGAGGATGGATAATTACTGGTAGACTAAAGATAAAAGCTACACATTTTAATAAATATAGCAGTTCCACCTTAAATGTTATTATAATTGAATGCCTTTCATTAAATCTTTAAATATTGTTTCTGAATAATCAATGAGGCCCAAAGCTCTCAAGCAACACACTTGTCCCTTTCATAATCTGTTAGAAAAACCAAAAGTGGGCTGCTGGGGGGTTTCCTGGGGCTCTCCTCTGGGATGGGGAGGCAGCTTTCCCTGTGTTTGGCCCCTCTTGTGCACCTATGCTGTGGGGATCCTTTGGGGCATCTGAGGTTCTGGTTCCCTTTGGCTCCTCACAGCCACTACTGAGCATTTTTCTTATGATTAAACCTTACATATACCAGCACCCTCTCACAAACATCTACATTTGGTTCCAGGTGCTTACAGATTCACTTCTACACAGAAAACCCCTATTATTAGCTTTAGCTGTCACTTTATACATTTGTATAAAACAATACTACATATTTTTCAGTAATGGTATCAAGGTATTGGTTCTTTGTACCTATGACACTTTTTTTGGTTCATTTTACTGTTATTTTTTTAGATCTCTCTGTGGGTTTAGAAGCAGACTCGAAGGATTTTATCTTATACTCTCTTTTTCCTCTATTTTTGTCACCTTTTCTTTCTTTTAGCATTTTTTCCCCTTTTTCCTCTTCCTTCCCTTATCTTCTACCTTTCCGTGTTTGTGTCCACTGAACTTGAAATAGTCCCAAAATGAATATCCAATAAAGCTTTTTGCATATATATCAAGTGTAGCACTATAGCGAAAGCAGTAATGCTCTACTTGTGAAATCCGTTGGGCTCTCTGGCATCAAGACAGCAGTTCTTGAAGCTACACTGCCAGACAGGGCACATTAAAAAAAAGAAAGAAAGAGGCATATAAAGTAGAATCAATTGATAAATGTAACATAAAACTTGCACAAAAATTTTGAAAGAAAATATTTATTTCATTCAACAAAGATCCTATGCTTTCAAAGAAACCCCCCCCCCCCCTCATTTTGTTTTATACAAGAGTCATAAAAGCGCCCTTTAACAGCAAATAGCTCTTTACATATTTAGATTTGCAGATAATTACCCTTAATTGAAATTAGAAGACATTTTTTTCTTTTTTTTGGCAGCTTAAATAAAGATTCCAGGCCATCGTTAAAGGACACGTGAGTTAAATTTGAAAAGCTGTCTTTCGGAACATCATCACAAGAAAACATCTTCCCTCCAAACACTTCTGTAATATCTATACAAGTCTATAAATCTTTATCTTGAGGCCGGTGGCCTCCAAATTTTATAACGAAACTTTAAACTTGACCCAGGAAAGTACCATTTTTTGTAACTATTAGCAGCACAGCTTTGCAATTTACAACACTTTCAAGTTTTCACCAATTTCACTGCCTCAAAAGAAATGATTTAGTTACAAACACAACAGAAATGTTATATATATCCCTTCCTTAAAAAACATTTTAGTATTTCTATTTCCTAAACTGTTCATCACCAAAAACACAAATCCACTACCCTGCACAAACGTCTCAGACAGATTGACTTTTATCTGTGAATAAAAGCAGCGGATCATTTTTTTTTTTTTTTCATCACTGTCTTGCACGTTTCAGACTTGAAGTCACATGACTGAATAAGCAAATCTATTTTCCCTGCAGATGTTGAAGCAAGAAATACTAAAGTATACAACTACTTTGCCAGTACGTCAACCTCGTTTATTTGTTTTTGACGTCGGAAGAGTAGAGTTTTTTTATGGGGGAGTGTTGTCTGAGGCTTTGTTTAAACTCAAAAGAACCATTTCAAGGCTCCCAGCAGTGACAGTAAGTTGTTTACAGAGCAGACAACAAAGCCCCTGATGGTTGTAACGAAGACGACAAAAGATTATGCGCGACATACGGGTTTGGACAAACGGATCCTCGCTACCTGCTAATGTTTCATAATCCGTATGAATAATAAGGCTGATTGATTGATTGATTGATTGGCTCTGGTGAGACCAGCCAGCCAGTAGGACACTTTAACATTTGATCTTTTTCAGATCAGTGGACGCCATTGCACCTAAATGCTACCAAGCTGCAGTAAAAACGACACTATTTGGTGTGGGCGCTATAATGGAGGGAAGAAGACTCGAAATCATCTATTTTTAGTCTCACTGTGGCGCTTGAAATGGCATCAAAGGAAGCTCTGAAGGTGTAAAAAAAAACAAAAAAAAACATTTGAAAGGAAACTACTGTCCATGACGCGTTGAGACATGTCAGAGAGAGTCAGACTTTTAGCAGATAACGGGAAGGCTGAACATATTGCAGCCAATTTGTTCATTTTAATCCTTTTTGGCTTTCGCCCTCAGAAATTGCTGGATTTGGAAAAGTCAACAGGTCTTTGAAAACCTCAGTGGATCACAAAGGAGTTACATTCTGTAGCAAATGCACAGAGCGACTTGATTTAGCGCCACCGAGCGTGCTAACCATTACTAACATGCTAAAGGGCCGCTTAAAATGTCAACTCCGTAATCCTTTTATCCTGATTAAAAATGATATCAAAGCCTTGTTTTACAACCACCACGCACACATGTGGCATCATGTAACCTCTGCTTCTCATGTTCCACTGCTGTTCTTACATTTCCTCATGTTACAGCTGCTAAAGAGAAATCAGGATTGGCTAAAGTTAGCATCTGCAAAACCCGGAGATCTTTGATTGGTGCTTCTCTAATTAAAAGCCTTGTTCTCATGGTTTTATGTTTGTTATGGCATCAACTTAGTCATGTGTCCCTCTTTTGGAGAAGTCAAAGCTTTTATAATATAGCTACATCCAGTATTTTACATGCTCTATACAAAAACAAAGCAAAGGCACATGAGCCCGAACAGACCAAACCTTGCTTTATACATCCTAAACAAGTCTGTCCTCCAGCCTTCGATACTGAGACACACGGGAATGCAGGAGATTATAACTACAGAGTCTCACACTATATTTCTGCGTACAAATATAGTTTTCCAGCACATAAACTATTTACAGGCTTGATGATCACGTTAAATACCAACTTAAATAGTTTACCAAATCATTAAATAAGCTTGGTATATAAATAGTTGTGACTGAGTCAATGTAAAAGCACTTTAGTAGGAATATTTTCTCCCAGACTGAATAAAAAGTTAATATTTGTTGAGGAGCTTAGGTTTTCTGACCATCAGGAGATCTAATGGCAGTGAAAGGCATAAGAAGCTCATCTTTCCTCCTTGTGATTTTTCAAGAGTTCCTGTACAATTATAATTTTTTTTCATCAAGGTAAGGTATTAAATTGACATTCATTGCCCTGTTTGCTTGAATTGTCGCCTGGCAGAGACAAACATTGAGGATCTTCTGAAGAAATGATTTGGCGGTGTGTGTGGGACCACGCAGCGGCGATTCCTCGGCTCCAGCTCACATTTTAATTTTGGCATAAAGTTCATCAATCTGCTCTCTGAAGTAACTCCGCAGCTCGTTCCTCTTGGCCTTCAGGGTGGGGGTGAGCAGGCCGTTTTGGACAGTAAACATCTCCGGATGTAAAGCGATATCCCTGACCTGCAGTGGGACAGAAAGATAAAAATAACTGAGAAACGCATCTTAATATTCGTTCCTGAATGGCTCCTTCGCGTAAAATTCAAACTGGGGAAATATGTCGCTGCATTATGCGGACAAGGTTTCTTGACATTTGCCAAAATATTTCTGGGCAACATGAGTCACCTGCTCAAAGGATTTCAGTCCAGCTTCTTTGCCCAAGCTCAGGATATCCTCCAGAATGGCCGCCTTTACATCCTTAAAAACACAAATGAAAAACCACATGTCAGACCGGGAACCGAGAGCTGTGTGATTAGATCGCCGTCTTTATTAAATCAAACCTTGTTCTTGCACAGCTCAAGGTAAGAGCCTTCAAATCCTTTTCTCTTGGCCCAAATGGGTAAAAAGTCTGGGTCCGGTACCACGATCCCCACCAGGCACGCCTAACAAACAAGACGGAAAGTTAAATGGAGCAAAAATGTTTGCAGCGTCGTTTAAAAAAAAAAAAAAAAAAAAAAAGCTCATTTAATTTAAAGTGCATCTGGATGAGTAATTAACCTTTAGGCTATCGCCGTGAACAAATATCTGAGCCACTGGATCGCTGCGGTTATATACGGTCTCTATTTTCTCCGGGGCGATGTACTCCCCTTGTGCCAGCTTGAAAATGTGCTTCTTCCTGTCGATGATCTTCAGAATGCCATTCTGGGACAAACGCAAACAGCATTTTTATTGTTTAAAACGTGATCGTTCTTATTCCGAATCCTCGGTTGCTGATGTGTTTTGCTTACAGGAAGCCATTTCCCAATGTCTCCCGTGTGCAGCCACCCATCCTTGTCGATTGCCTCCGCTGTTCTATCAGGGTCCTTCAAGTATCCCTTGAAAACATTTGGTCCTTTGACACACACCTGCAGCCAAACATGGGGTTACAGATTGGAAATGTGTCTTTCCAACAGGCAAATATTCACTTTTTTATCATTGCTGATAACCTAAAATTACATGTATAAAGTTTTTACTCATCCCAATTCCAAAATAACCCAATTTTAGACAGATATGTCCAGTTAAATTATTTCTTAAGCTTTCATTTCTTTTGGCAACGTGTACATTGACTTTAGGCATGTTTCTGTAGTAAAGATAAAACTAAACACGAGATTAAACTCAAAAACCAAAATAAACCCACAAAGAATCAGGCCTTGTAACTCAGTAACAAAACCTATCGTTCTTTAGATTCATTAATATATTTACCAAAGAAATATCCCACTATATAAACTTTATTTTTACAGCAATAATCCTGAAAACATATTTGAGGACTCAATATTGACCTGTTGCACACTAGAGATGCACTAACTGACCACTTTTCCTGGATAAACTTTGATCCGTGATCAACAAGTCAAATATCTTTTTTTTTTCCTATTTATTAAATGCATCAAAACTAAGGGTTCCCATAATTTTGAGGTTCTGTAAATGCTTCAATCAACACCCTGTACTTTGATGCACTTTGTTTTGGGATTTAATGATCAGATAAAGATTAGGGATAAATATTTGGTGCAAAAGGAGGATAATATTGCAATTTATTTATATTCTGTTGGATGTAAAACTCCAATTAATGAACTTTCATAATCGATGGTTGCTACATTTAGCTGTTTGCACAGATGAGTTTGCATGCCTTACAGTTTTTAAGGTAAAATGAAATCTTCATCAACAGATCAGACTTTAAAGAAAGCTGGAAATAGTTTCAGCCAGGAGGATCGGTGCATCTTAATTCTTCTTTGGGCTAAAAATGTAATAATGTGTCATGAAGGCTGTTTACTTTTTTTGTATGTGAATTTTCTTGTTTGTAAATTAAATGCTAATTTACTGTTTGTTAGAAAGAATGGTTTTGAATGGCACGGCAAAATTACATAGTATATTTCTGATATATCAAATTCAGATACTGTACAAAATGAAAATATTCACATGCGATGACAATTACTGCTTAGAATAATAAAGCTTGATCCTCACCTCTCCTTCTCCGTTGGCTGCCAGGTAATTCATTTCTGCCACATCCACCAGTTTTACCGCATTGCATGGCAGGGGAGGCCCGACGTGACCTGAGGAGGACACAACATTCACGTTTGCTTTCCTTTACCGTAAACGCATCATCGTTTTCAGATGATGCATTTCCTCATGACAGGCCCTTCCTAGCTAAAGCTAAAACAAGCCTTTTTGGCGACTGAAAGCTTTACCTGCAGACCAGTCCCCAGGCATGGACATGGTGCAACCAGCTGTGCATTCGGTCTGGCCGTAGCCTTCGTAGAACTGTAAGAAACACTGATGTTAGTGGCAGCATCTGCGAGGTAAAGTACACTTTAGCAGCTCAATAAATAGTGATATCAGTGAGTAATAGTACTAATATGGTGCACTTATCGTATTAATAGTATTAATATGAATAAAAAACATATGGAAACACAGCAATAAATCCTAAAGGCATTTATATTCACATTACTAATTTCTAATACCTTATCCATAGAAAAATGCTACACACTCTACATTTAATTCTCTAGCTACTCCGTAGAAAACTTTCTGAATGATTTTTCAGTGTTTTTCAGTGTTCGTGTCATGCTAGTAAATCTGGGATCTGATTGGTTCCCGGTGTTTTGAAGAAGTCTGTGATAGGATAATGTGAAGACTTCATATTCTCCATTTTTTCCACATCACTAAGTATTACTATCTACTCTATTATTCTCATTATTTTGTTTTTATTTCTTTATGTGAAACTGCTTTTGTTTGTCTTTCACTTTGCTGCTGGAACACCTGAACCTCCCCGCCGAGGGGCAGTAAAGGATATTTCTATTCTATTATTTTATTGAGTCTCAACCACTGCTAACAAATTAATGAGATTCCTAATGAGGACAAATCTGCTATTTGTATTTAAACCTTTGCCTACAGGCTCTTGGTGTATTGCTGTAAAGGGGACAGAGCAACAGAACAATTACTATTCAGTTTGAATCTATTATCTCATCCGAATGTTTTTAATTTTGCTAAAGAAAGCAGGTCAGGCATAAACATCCTAAAACAATTCAAAATCTGCCCATCATCCATGCCTTCTTCCACTAAATAAAGTAAGTAAAGTCCAAGTATACCCACAAAAGGGCCCTCCAGCCGCTGGCGGTCTCTAGAGCAGATGTTTAAACAAACCTATCTCCTTAAACCAGGGGTCTGTAACCTGTGGCTCTGGAGCCGCAAGTGGCTCTGTGGAACTTCCACAGTGGCTCTTAATAACAAATTATATTTTTATTATGGTATTTAAATGTAATAATAGCAGTTTTTTTCTTGGAATAACTGCTTTTAATTTTCACAAAAGAATGATGCTAAAAGTGCCAGTAATATTTAATTTTAAATCCATATTTTTTCATTATGTTGGAAACTATGATTCTTTTTTACATCATTATTCACAAATATTAACATCCCATCCATCTTCTTTTCTTAAACCTCAAAATAGACATAAAAGGGTGTTTCTTTAACAATGACAACATATTTCCTACAGTGGATCTTATCAAAAATTATAACTTGTCTTTTTTTAAAAGGCCAGGCAACATATGCGGCTCTGAACGAGTTTAATTCAAGTGGACTGAAGGCAAAACGGCTCTTAAGACTGTAAAGGTTGCTGGCTCCTGCTTTAAACAATCTGATCTGGTTGAGTTTGAAACGCTGGCTTTTAACTGGTTTGATAATTTGTATAATCTCTTATTTAGCTCGTTAGCTTTATATTCTGTTTTATAGCTCCTTGTATTTTATTGTTGACCCATTTACCTTCGATTTATTGTGGTAGACGTGTTTGCCATAGCATCTCTTTCCTTTGGGAGCGTGTTCAGGGTGTAGAGTTTTAAATATAACCATTTCGATCAATTTACCCGGTGTGTATGAGAACAGATTTGACTCTCTAATCAGAGTAATAAATACATTTCTACGCAGGTGAACGCAGATGGTGTGACGGGCCTGGATCTGACTGACCTGACAGCCGAGAGCAGCCCGCAGGAAAGTCAGGATGGTTGGAGACACAGGGGCCGCTCCGGTGATTATGAGCCTCACTCGACCGCCAAGGCTCACCTGTGAAGATTAATCACACGCTCAAGTTTAAATCTTAAAATAAACTTTTCAATTCAATTCAATTTTATTTACATAGGGCCAATTCATGAAGCATGTCATCTCAAGGCACTTTCCAAAGTCAAATCCAATTAGATTATGCAGATGCACAAACATGCAGATTATTTGTGCATTCTTTCCTTTCAATCCCAGCCTATCTTATTATCTTAATGTGCTAAAGTATGCCTTTTTTAATGAGACTAAGGAAGGGTTTACAAAATGTGTCAATTTTCGTACCTGTACTTTTTTGAAGATGAGTTTGTCCCACATGCTGTCCTTTCTCATCACTCCGGTTTTCAGCTCTGCTTCCTTCCGTCTGAAGGCAAAATCCAGCAGCCATCTTTTCAGAGGCGTGTTGGCCTGGCTGAAAACCTGCAGAGAAACGAGAACATGTTGACCAGTCCACGCCGGGGTACAAACAAACTTTGATAAAGAAAGGCGAGCCCCAGCGACAGGGGAGACACCCGGCAAACGTCCCACCTTGTCAAACATGCGGTTGAGGAGACGGGGGACGACGGGGAAGACGGTAGGCTGCAGAGTTTTGAGGTCATCCATGAGGAGCCGGATGTCTCCTTGGAAGTAGCCTATTCGTGCCCCGTGGATGAGGATGACACACTGAGGAAGAAAACCCATCACTCGTTTCTACTTTACACGAAAACTGGCGTTTGTTGGCCACTAGAGAGCACCATCTACCAACCAGCTTTCATCTCGTCTCTTGACGTATGTGGGAAAACTTTAATCCACCTAACCCAACTCCTCCTGCCCGTTAAGCAGCATTTGATGCTATTAGTTTACAGCAGTTACTGAGAGCAACACCTCAATCTTTAAAAGCAACCACTTGATACCCTATTGTGAGGAAGACAGATTGTTTGAGCTTTGTCTTGCTGGCCATGTCATAAAATAAAACCTTAGCTAACACAGACATGCTATTGATTGGTTAAGAAGGGGAGCACAAGCTCACAGAGGCCACCCTTACTCTAGCAAACGTAGGTACATCTTGACCGCTAGCATTTATGAACTTTTTTTGTGTGTATTTATTGGCAATAAGGATAACCGTCAAATACATAATTGAAGAAAAAAGCTTTAGTTGTACACATGTTCACCTACGTACGTGTACATAGTGTTCCTTTTATTCTCCATTATAGTTCCTGTGAAGTTTGTACATTAATGCGTAACTTAAAAATGAATGGAAAAGGATTGAAGTCCCTTGTTTGTGCACTTGGTCAACGAAGCTGATTCTGAACATCATAGTGACATATTAGGGAGGAGAAGACGCACAAGAAACTGCTGAGGAGCGCGGCCGGCTGATTGGGCGAGGATTCCCAGGCGGCGGCGTGCTTAGGGAGCGAGGTTGGTTAGCAGAGCGATTAACCAGGCATGGCTCGGAGCTGAGAGGCTACATTGCTGCTTTTTTTTTCCTGTTTATGTTTGTCCCTTAGACGACAGGATGGGTTTGTTATGTCTACAAGTTCAGACGCACAGTGCACACCTGAAAGTACACAAAAACAACTGATCTGCATCCACTGACGTGACGCAATACGTTGCTGCTGATATGAGTTCCTTTTAAAGGGCCTGCTGTTTTTGTTTGGGTCGGCTCCGTATTACTGGTTTGCGATGCAGCTGTATGTGTTACTGGGCTCATAGCTAAAATCCTTCCATCATGGAGACAAAGCAGTGGGTCTGCAGAAAGCATGAGCTGGTAGGGGATTCTCAAGCTATCATAATTTTGATTAGAAATACACTTGCAAGCGGTTATTTACATGCACTGTATGAAAAGAGCAATACAACAAGCCAGATTACAGTTTCCAAATCTGCACACGGACAAAAACCTTTATTTTCTGGGGACATGTCCTGGGGTTTTAAAAACTAACATTGAACTGTCTGGCCATGAAGATCATCTTTATTTGAAGGAAAAAGGGGCATGCTTGCAAACCTGACAATACCGTCCAAACTGTGAAGCAGTTAAGGCCTTAAATACATTTTGTTGTGTCCTTTGACTTTGTATGATTGCAGAAAAGTTGAATGTAGTGTGACGAGGTGCTGCATAAATATCTTTATATTATTTTTTTTGTCATATTTTCCACGCACTTCAGTTTTCTCTGTTCTCTGTTACATTCTTTTTAACAATTACGACAATGTGTTTTCTGCAGAGCTGCAAAACAAGGTCGTGGACTTCTGGCTTACCAGTCTCACGAATCCGCCATTTTTATTTCTCGGAGTGATTTTGTAGTCCAAGCTGAAGGACGCCATAGCCACAAGTGGATAAGTCAAAATATTTGGTTGTTCATTACGTCGTACCCCAGCATACTACAAAAATGGCCAAACAGGGTGGAGTGGAACGTTCTGTGACTTGGAGGAGGGCGGGGTATGAAGTGCCTTCTTTAGATTTAAAGAGACAGAACCAAAACAAGTTGCTTTCAAACGCACCTCAGAACAGGGGCAAAAAGAGGGCACATGGGAGTGAATGAACGAGGAATTCAGACCAAAGCATTGAAGTCCCACTTTATACAGACCAGAACTGAATGATTTCAACGTGAAAAGTGAGAACTGAAAAGCGTGACATGTTCCCTTTACGGATTAAAATGTCAGCGGTTTGGAGTGGCCTTTACACAGCCCTGATCTCAATGTCTGAGAAAATAAATTCTCTCTCTCATTATTCTGGCATTTTGGCAATCTTTTATGCCGTGAACCAGGACATGTTTAGCTTGAAAAAGGTCATACCTTTATTCAGTGCATTTACATATCTGGTTCCAACTTCATGGTACCATTGTATTTACACAGCGTAGCACTGCAAGTATAACAAGCTGATATTAACAGGCTAATTAGTTAGGCTATATGCTTTGTTAGCCAGTCACAATATTTTTTTTATTACTTTCTGATTCTTTTATGCACTATCTGCACAATCATGCGATCCTTTCATCGTTGCAAAACTTTTCTGCTAGACATACTTGCGCTACTCACATGGTCGTACACATAACTTTTCTGTACATATAACACTGGTGTCACTGGTTTTCCTTAATATTAATGCCGTTGCTCTTCTGTCTTTTTGGACTTCCTTGGAGAAAACCTTCTCATGTCTCTTTCGCCAATGACTAAAAAGAGGGGCGTTCACTCAAAACTCCTCTCGAGTCAGCTCGCGTTGGCCTTACTTAAAGCTGCTCCTGAAACACTCGAAAGCGAGCGGAGCCGTGCAGTGCGCGGCCATTAGGAGCCGGTGGAACTGGCGCTGTGGACAATTTAGATGCAGGCTGGTGGAGAGATGCTGCTGCCCAACAAATCCCACTCATTTCTAAGGCACATCCCACAGCTGCTTGCATGTGATACTACTCTCTTCCCAAGAGCTGTTTGAGCTCCTACATATTAAGTATGACACTACATCATCAACGTAACTTCCCACATCATAAATCTGTTCTACTGTATATATTTGTTTAAACATATGAAATGACATATAAAGAATTTGCTTGCTTGCTACCTCATCAGTGCTTCTTTCTCACTTATACCAGAATCTATAACAGACTTAGGATGTCTGCACTGGTTAAAAAGACTCAAAATCGTAGTTCCACCAATAATAAAAAAAACATATAACTGCGAATATTAGTTTACCTATAGCATATTAGAACCACAACATACCTGCACAACTCGCTCAAACATGTGAGCTAAGGGTAGATAGGACATTTGAATGTCATGAAGGTTCAGCATGCAGTGTATCTGCAGAGGACACAAAGAAAACACATGCAGGAACGCAGGTCAGGTCACTCAGGCACTGTACCTCCACCACCCTCTCAAACATGTGGGCCAAAGGGAGGAAGGAGATGACCACGTCTTTGTGACTGGGGTTCAGTGTGCCCTGGACAGGCGGTCACAGGGGAGGAGGGTCGCGGGACAGAGAGGGAATCAGAGAAGGTCAAACGGAGGCAGACAGCATCCGACTACCCCAGCTACACATTAACAATGCCTGGCAAAAGTGTTAATGCCCCTGGAGCATTTGGACATTTTCTCCCATTAGAGCCTCAAACTTCAAAGTGTTTTACGTCAATTTCACATGACAGACGGCACAAAAGAGTTCATTACTATAGAGTGGAGTAAAGACGACACGTTTTTCATTTCTTTACAAATAACACTCTGTTGTACACGTTTGTGTGTATCAGCATGTGCTTTTGATCATGCTTTGCCTTCTGGCCTAAAGTTTAAATTAACTCTGAATAGTCAACGTTTGCAAGGCACTGTATTGTTTTTGAGGGGACATATTCTCAATTGAATGCCAAGATGAGTCAAAGTGAAAGCTTTGAAGGTGATTTTTTTATTCTTTTGTTTTTACCTGTGTTACTTTAATGAACGCTGCTGTGTTGGAGATTACATTTCGATGAGTAAGCATCGCTCCTTTAGGGTTTCCTGAATTGAAAACATAAAAGCTCATAAAAAAAAATATGAATAACACACTGCAGTGTGAAAAGATTACTGTTTTGTTGAACAGCATTGAAGCGGCTTGATTTGTGGGCGTACCTGTGGTTCCAGAGGTAAAGCAGATGACTGCAAGGTCATCTGGTTCGGGAGGCTGTAATTAGATGACATGGATAGCTAAGTTGTTGGATCAAAGTAATGATCCAACATGGCGTATAGTAATAATTACTTCTCAAAATCCTGCATTTTTGTATCAACATGTTAAGAATTAGGAGCCGTTTCTTTTTATTTTCTTTGGTGATCAGGTTTGATGGTCTGAGCTGTTTCTACTCACTGTTGGTTTCTGAGGATTTGCTTTGCCAATGGCCTGCAAAAACAAACAGAACATGAATACATGTGCTACATTTTTGCCTTTTGAACCGAAAGCACTAAAATGCAGCGTAAACAAGCTGACGCCTCACCTCAAACTCCTTCAGACTGAGAATCTCAACCCCGCTCTGTGTTCCTCGGGTCACCATATCCGTGTCAAAGGCTTCCATGAGAACGATGGTCTTCACCGTCTTTCCCTGCCCGGTGATGCAGTCCAGAATCAGCCGCGCCTTGTCAGCGACGTCACAGATCACCGTTGAGATGGCAGCTGAGACAGAGACAAAGACGACAAATAAAACATTAACTTTATCTCCTCCTGACTCATAATATGCGAGCAAGGAATTTCTTCGTACCTTTTTCGATGATGTAGCCGATGGCCTCTGTGCCGAGCGTGTCGTACAGCGGGACGGTCACCAAGTTGTACGTGTAACAGGCCAGCTCTGAGATCGTCCACTGAGGCAAAAGCAGTCCAGACGGGTTTAGTTAATTTAACTCGATATTACATTGCGCTGAAGAACGCCAATCATGTCACAGAGAGAGAGAGAGAGAGAGAGTTTTTGTTGTCACCACGTGTTACTGTGGTGAAATTTCTCTTAGGCTACTCTGGTTCACATTACACACATTACACATAATGAAGGCAAAGTGACGAACAAACAGGCAATGAACAATGGTTACAGTTTTTTTTTTTGTGGCATTCAGGAGAATCACAAAATAACCTGGTCAGGAGGGAAACATGCACCTATTTTGTGAATAGTTGGATGGAGAGAACATAAGTTTGAAAATAACCTGCATTATACATTATCTGAAATAAAAACTTAAAGCTGCAAATAATTAAAACATGTAAGCAATTTTAGAGGTTACAATCGTAGTTAATATTCTGCATACAAATTTCCACCAGCACTTAATAACAGCTTATGTCTGTAGGTCAGAGATAAGAGCCAGAAAAGAAGAGTTATAAGTTTTTTAACATAAAGGTATGCTCAACACCTAATGAAAGGCTAAATGGAAGCAGAGTAATAAAATAATTGGATAGAAGACAATTATTTTACTTTTTATCTAGCAAGTTGGGTCAGAATCAGATCATTTCTTCTGGCTGCTTTACTTGGTGCACGTTTTCTCCACACAGGGGGAGGTGGTGGAGCGTGTGGACAAAGTTCCTGGGCATTCACATCTCCTCTGACCTCTCCTGGACTGGGAACATCTCCCATCTGGCAAAAAAGGCCCAACGGCGACTCTTCTTTCTCAGAAAACTGAAAGGGACTGGACTTTTCAACTCAGTTCCTCATAGACTTCTACAGAGCTACAATTGAAAGCATCCTCTGTCTCAGTGTGACAGTGTGATAATGGGAGCTGCACAGGAGAGGAAGGATTTAGCCCGGGTGGTGAGGACAGCGCATGGGGATTGTGGGATGCTGTCTACAATCTAGACATGGTTTATGGTACAAGAGTCCAGATCGCACGAACACGGGCGGTGTGCTGTTTGTCCCACTTCCATCAGGTAAACGATCCAGGACCATTAAATCATAAACTAGTTGACTTAAAAACAGATTATTTTCCAAAGCTGTGAGGGCTGAGAATCAAATAAACCACCAGCACTTTGACTTGTCTTGTTACTGAAAAGAGCTATATGAATAAACTTGCCTTGCCAGCCCAGTTTATAGTCTGTTAGATGATTACAAACATGCGACTGGTTTCACAGGTTCTTGATCTGACTGTGAATTATTTACACTGTCGCTCACAAACTAATGTCTATTTGCACACGATTAGCTTCTCAGGGAGTGTTTGTTTGTACATCCAGGTAATTCCACAGTGTTTTATTCTTGATTGCCTTGATGGGGCTAAATTGCTCTTTGTTGGAGGTTCCCTGACATTTAGGCCAGGATCTTTCCATCATTATGCTGCTGTAGGATTAGACCACTGCCACTTACTGACCAGTGTCCCTACCTTTGTCATTTAATAACTCGATTCTCCATTAAAACAGTCTTTACAAATGTTGACCCCTTTAATTTCCTGTTCTCTTTCTGTTCTCTCGTCAAGGTCATTTTGAACGTAGCCATTCAAGGAGGTTTAGATTACCAATAACTTGATGTGCTCGTTTTCTCTTTCCAATTAAAAGTACAGCTGGAGCCGATTCCGAGGCTCCGGCTACATATAACTACATATAACATTTTGTTGCATGTACAGGAAGACGGATGTATTAAGTTAAACTAATATGAGACTTGTGAGGGCAGCGAGCAGCTGTAACGTACACAACTATAGCTCCAGAGCACAAACCGTGGCTCGTCGATTAAGCACGAAAGCATGGGACTTACCTCGGGCCTGTTTTGTGAAAAGATGCCGACAAACTTGTCGCCTGTGTGAAAATGACCTCTGTGGAGAAGGGCAGAGCCTATGTTCTCTGCTCTATCCACCACCTGGACAAACACAGGGTATTTAAAGAAAACAACAACATATTTTAGAATAAATAGCTGTTTACCAAGAGCAGTACCCTGCAGCCTACCTCTTGATAAGACTGCCACTCATACGGCTGGTTTGGCTTCCTCGACCCAAGGCAAGGTCCGTTATCTACCATAGAAAACAGGGGGGGGGGGGGGGGGTGTTCTTACAGCGTTTAGTGTCTTCGGGTGTTTCGCGAGTCAACGTCTAGAACAGATACTCACTTGACACTCTTAGTCCTCGCTGGAACACCTGGTATATCGTTTGTGCGTCGTCGTAATAATGTGTCAAGTACTCGCTGTCGCTGTCGTTTAGCACTGACCTTCTGGCACGCTCTCCCCCCTAAGAGCCAAAACAACAACCACAGACACACGATGACTCCCCCATCCCGGCCCTCACCAAGAGCATAAACACATTTGCCCGCTGAGTCAGCAATCATTGACAACACCTTTCCCAAGAGATGCACCGGACGGTATTGGCCAAGAAAAACCTGGTCGGTGCATTACTAAGCTTTACTCCTAAAACCAAATCCACTACTAATCCACAAAATAATCGTCTTTCCTGCAGCATGAGATCGACTCCATAGCTATGTTTTTTTTTTTCTCACTCCTGTTGTTGGAGAGAGGATCGACTGCTTCAGGACATTTCTCACTGTACCAGTGAGCAGACAGAACATCAGACTGAAGGAATGCTTAATGGTGGGAAACTGTGTAGACTCACAGGTATTTCCAATGACTGCAGTCCCAGATCACAGGGCGGTTTGAGGGCTTTCGGTCGGGAGGCGAACCAGTAGGTGGTGATGGCGGCGAAGGCACCCACACCCATGAGGGCGTTCGTGGGGAAGCCTCGGACATATTGTCGAAAGTCCTCCAGCTCGGGTATTCGCAGCTGTCTGAGGACATCTTGAGCCTGCATGGCTGTTCTGCACAGAAACAGAGAAAAGAATCCGCATTTAGAAAGTCGGACCAATCACAGATCCATTTAAAAGCCTCACTGGAACATTTATGGGCCTTTAAACTTAGTCTAAAACATATTGAGAAAAACGGTTGGGGGTCCTGGAGATTTGTTATGAGGAGCACATCCGCTAGCATTAATCGTGGCTTCATCCAAACAATGCCTGTCTTTACATTTTTTAATACGATTGACATTACTACTACAGAGTATAAACAAAATAAAACGTAATTGTATGCTCACTATAGGGTCAGCAGTTGACTCTTCAAAAATGTTCAATGCTCCATAATTTAAATTAACGAGAAGAAGTAACCTGTGGTTTACTTTTATTCCCAGAGACATTTATTTAATTTTCTATTGTTTTAAAAGGTATCAGTAAAAGTTTTGTATTTCCAAAAAAAAAACTTTCTGTAAATTACAAGATATCTCTGGTTTAGTTTGTGCTGATAATAAAACATAAATTTCAACTAGACTTTTAAGTTCACCCAAATCAGAACAACAATAACAAAAAAAGGGTCCTTATTGAAATGTAAATTTCAAAAAACATAAAAACAAGCAGCAACAAATATTCTTTTAAATCTAATAATTTACAAATGTCCTGTGAAAACATGTCCTATAATTTAAAAGCTTGCCAACTACAGCTGCGATTATTTTGAGTAACACTTTTTCAATCAGATATTTCTGGAGACTGTTTACAACCTCTGATGTCAGCTGATAGGTTGACGCGAGACTTAAAGTCCCCATCAGAGTCTTTAAATCCTATATAAGGGGACTTTCACTGGGCCGATGGATCATCCTGTTTATATTCTTCTTCTGCCACTTGGTTACAGATTTGCTGCTGAGCTTGGGCTCATTGCCCCGTTCATGATCCAGTTGGAGTAACAACTCAGCCGTCCAACAGATGGCCTCACATTTGACTCTTGACCATTTCATACACAGAGGAGGTTATTGTTGATTCAGTGACTGCTTAGCAAGGCCAAATTATAACCCCCACGCTAACGTTCCTGACAGCTGTTGTGACGTGTTTTAGCAGATTGATCTTGCCAACCTGAGCAATTTAGTCTGTATGAAAATAGATACACTGGGAGATTTTGTCAGTCAAAATCTCAGCGCGCCCCATGGTCAAAAATACCAGCCTATTTCCATGTGCTCGACTTGCAAATATACCCATTAGAGCTGTGGTAGTAATCTGCCGATCCAAAAGAAATCTGAATTTTCCATGACAATGAATGTTTTTTCACACAATGACGTTCACAGTGAAAGCGAGACTGTATTGGCTGCTGCCTGTGTTACGTCTTTCATCTGACTTGCTCTGGACAGACAGATGTCCCTGTGCAGAAACTGTGCAGAGGACACACTATTCCTCAGATTTTGATTATTTTCAAAGCAAAATACTAAGTTTATTAGGTAGGAAACCCCTTTCTCTTTCAGTTTCACCTCCTCACCACCTTGGCCACACACTGCTGTGGGCTTCAGTGATGAATCCACGGAGAATCATGTTCGTGATTCAGTGACCGGCCACCACTTTATTACATATGATAGTCATTTCTTTATCTTTCAGAAATATCTCATCACATAGACAACAAAAACATTATTGTGTTCTCCTGTTTTACATCAACCATTCCCTAAAATATTTGAGGGCTGGATATTGAGCTGTTTCTACAGATATGCACTAGGGATGCACCAATCTGTGGGTCAAGGTTCTGAATTGGCGAATTTTTCCCTTGATCGGCAGGTGAAACACCCAGAAATCAGATGTTTTTCCCTAAATTAAATTAATCAAAAGCACTATTTTCAGCCATAAACATATAAACCATCAGGATGTACTTTGATGCACTTTTTCGGGATTTATAAAAATCAGATAAAACATAATGCTTTGATGCATAAATAGGGATAATCTTGTAGTTCCCTTATTTCATTGGTCGATTAAAATCTTCCACCACTATCAAATATCCTGAAGTACGTTTTTTTCTCTCTTAATTCGTTTTTCCTCAACAACAAAAAAAATCAGAAGTTGGTAAAAATCCACATGTGCATTTCTAGACTGCCCTATTAAATCTTAAAGTTAAAAGACATAAATCAGCATCTTTTGCATGTTTCAGCTTCTTGTGGAGCCCTGTCATTCACTGTGCTCCTTTTCAATTGTCGTGTCTAAAAGGAACGTTGTGCTCTGCCATTGAACAGCTGTGCGTAGGAAGGAAATCTGACTCCACACACGTTTTCTGACAAGC
This sequence comes from Fundulus heteroclitus, assembly GCF_011125445.2. NCBI lineage: Eukaryota > Metazoa > Chordata > Actinopteri > Cyprinodontiformes > Fundulidae > Fundulus > Fundulus heteroclitus. The sequence goes on from NC_046365.1 coordinate 16,131,496, forward strand.
CTCGACGGAGACATAAGGAAACGGCCACAGACGCTCAACCACTAACTTCAGGAAGGGGGAAAAAAGCTTTTCGCTTGGCATATTTCTGAGATGAAGTCACTGGGCTGAACCTATTATTTTAAAAAAAGAGGTCCTACTAATGTGTTGCAGCAGAGCTAAAATATTTTATATCCAAATGAGAGACAATAAGAGCAGCTTTGGGGACTTTTAATCAAAAAGTTAATGGGCTATAGCTCTTCGTGAAGCAGAAAATTAATAATTAGTAATACAATGTCTCAGAATAGGCTCAGACTTATTAATAATGCACTCTTCAATCAGCCCATGAGTATTTCTCCTTAGTTATGTTTGCTATAAACCTCTGAGGACTTTCAGGTCAACTGATCCGACCTCTGCAGTCAAGGTAAATGAAGTCATGGAGGTAACAATTGACGTTTCACCTACTTCTATTATTACCCTGAAGCTCAAACGGGACTAGTGCCAGCTGGAGCAAAGTTTCTGATGCAAAAGAGAGTTAGATTTAAGAGCTCATGCTGAAATAAATAAAAAAAAAAAATTAATATCCCTAAGTTTGATCTATGAACTACATGACGATCAATTGAAACTGGCTTCATTTGTCGAAGAGTGAGCAAAAATAAGGACGGATATAAGCTTTTCTTAATCCTACACCTGTTACTTTTTTACCCAAAAGTCAGGACAGGTCAACTTAGCTGAACCTAAACAGGTTATCAGACGCACTGACATTTAATTCATGTCTGTACTCACAGGGCGCAAATGAAGAAGGGTCAACGCTGGGTTTCAGAGTGGAGAGGTGCAGTTATCTGAAAGGCCTGGCAGCGCTGCAGTTGCTATTAGAAGGGCTCACACTGACCTCTAATAGACCTCTGAAGTTCTCACAACTATGAATAGCAGAAACACGCCCCTCCTCACACAGAAACACAGACGCGTGAGACGCAGCAAGCCGCGCGCTCTGCAGAGTCACACAGTGAGCGGGTTAAGCCAAACCCACAGATTGTATGTATGGTCTTTTTTTTTTTTTTTCCAACACGTGCTTAAGAGTGCGAAACAAACATCAGACGTGTGCAATTTCCTGTTGCAGGGAACCCAAACACCTAAAACTAGCCCAGCAAAGAAATAATAAATACATGTATTCACCTGAAGGATGTGTTGGCTGGGCACGGGCTGGGTTATCGACAAAAGTTAGGATTTCAAAACCCCTTATGTTTTCATCACACTGTTCCTGTAGTTTGAAAACCTTTTTAATGAGAAGAAAAGGTACAAGAGGGATGTGTGCTTCGCTTCCAAGCACTATCCTCCTTCTTACACCTGTTGCTGCACACTGATGGGCAGCAAGCTGAAAGAAACTTACTAAACTTCCCCCACAATTCTAAAAAAAAAATAAAAAATAAATAAAAAAATAAAAAAATATGGACGTTAAAGGAATATTGCCGGTTGCAGAAAACACAGAGAGCTTTTGGAAACAAAAGAAGCGGCAACCACTGTTTCCATTAACGTGACGCTTCTTTAAAAACTGGATAACAGGCTGATAGCGGCATCTCTGTCGGGCTACCCAGAGCCGATAGCCTGACTATTGTTTTAGTCCACCTCAGAAGTCTAATGAAATAAGAAATCCCCGATGTGTCATCAGGAAAGGACAGAGGAGGGTGAGCGAACACCAACAAGAATCGGTAGTAAGAATCTCCACAGCGACTACATCTACATCCAAAGAGCTCTGGGGTGGAACAGGCCGCAGTAGAGAAACCATCGGTCCGGTAAAACTAAGACTTGGCAGCTACAGGTGCTAAGACACAGGCAGCAAGTCTGTTTAGCATCCAACCGCAGATTGTTACCTGAGTTGATAGCCTGACTAATAATACCCTTTGATAAACTCTCAGCAGCTGAACAACAATAATGTTTAATATTTTTGCATAACAGGCTGTTGGAGAGTGCCACTAAAATTAAGTTTTAAATTTCCCATGCCTTTTTTAACCCATCCCCCATCCAACCGCTGCCTTTTATCTCCCCACTCTCCCTCCATTTGGTAATAATAATTATTATATACTCTAGTTTGAGCATATCATTTTATATATATATTTATCTCATTTTCAGATGAAATTTTGGTAAAAACCAAAGAGATTTAGGTTTTATAAAATACTTCAATGGATGTTCACTAGAAGACAACAGAGAGAAGCAAAAAGAAAGCAGGTGATTACCAGCCACAGAATTTTTTTTTTACCAGAACTCTACGTATAGTGATAGATAAACGTGCAAGGCAGCATGCTTCTGGTTGATTGTATTGATAAAATATGTCTTTAATAATAATCTTTAATAATATTGTTGGATCAAAACATTATAAACAGAAAAATTCACATTTATTATCACCAATGGCAAAAAAATACATCTTAATTCAAATTATTTTTTATTTATCTCTCTTTTTTTCCCTTTTAATTGTTGGTCTGATGGATACATTTATGGGAGTAACTATTATCTAATAATTATTTACCAAATTATGAACATCGATATACTACTGCATTCCTTAAAAGGCATGTTCTTTTGTCTTTCCCATTTTGAAGAGTTCGGTAGGCGAAACTGATCTCTATGCCACATCATATTAATAGCCCACAATGTCAGTTATTCAGTTAGTAGTCAATTATTAAATAAAAGACACAATACTTTATAATCAACTTCAAAAAGCCAAGTCTCATAAAAAGTTCTAGCAAGGTTTCGTTTATGGGAATTAGATTTTGCTACTGCACATAATCTTAAATAGGGGAGCAATTTATTGACAAAAAACATGTTTTGCCAAAGAGTATGGAAAGCTCTGCAGGCCGCAACTACACAAATGCGGTAGACAATTTCACTGCATCACTTTGTTGCGTTAAAAGTTTCCGACAAGATGAAAAGGAAAGTTTCCTGCTAGGGGGTCAAATTAGAATACGTGCAACAGACCCCCTTGCTGAGACTGCCCCCTTCTGCAGATTATTTGTGCCAACGGTTGTTGGAGGTGAAAGGTAGTCCCAAAAAACCAACCCCACCCATCTCCACTCACCATACTTGGCCTGCGAGAATGACAAGCCAATGGCAGAGCAAGTTCACAAGTCACACCACACTTCAGCACAAGACATAGGGGGGTGGGCGTAAGGGGTGGGGGGGTGGGTGGTAGCTGGGCAGGGCAGCAAGGTCATCTGACACATAACAGAACACGAAGTTAGACTGGCAGCAGCCTGCAGCAGCTCAAAGGCACGTCACAGATCTGCTGTTGACACAAGACCCACTCCGACCACCGCGAGGAAGTTAGAGTAATATAACACAGCGCCGGTCAGACACTCTTGATTTCCTCTAAAATGTTTCACTTCCTCTTGGCAGGAGGTTGCAAAAAATAAAAAACGTCTGTGTAAAACTCAAGAGGTAAAACATTTAAAATCTGAGATAAGGCGTCTGTACAAGAAAACCCAGCAGCAGAAATGTTTGGATCAGGGCTGTAAATTTGCTGCAGCTATCGTTGAATTAATTATATATGTACATAAAAGTACAATGCCTCACAGGATCCCCTCTTGAACTTACCTACATTTTGTCACGTTTCATACACAAACTTCAGTGAATGCTATTGGGATTTTATAAAAGAGACCAACTCAAAGTAGTGCATAGCTGTAAAGTTAAAGGATAAGGAGGCAAAGTTTCTCAGACACCCCTGAAAGAAGGTCATACATAAATAGATAGCAAACGAATAGAGTCCACCTGTAGGTGATCTAATCTCATTTGAGGGAAAGCCGGAATCGGAATCAGATTATAAAACAATACCCCAAGCTTTGAACATCTGACATGGATGATCTGCAGAGATCCACAGCTCAGGAAGGAGAATCTGCCCATCGTATCACTTTTTGTTGTGAACTCCGCAAATCCTGCAATCTGGTGGACACGCCAAACTTATGGAAGTAGGAGCCCTGGTCAGACGGGACCATTAGTGTAACTTTTGGCCTACCTGTCATCTTAAAAATCCTCTGTATGGAGAAAAACTTAAACTGCACATCACCCTGAACTCAAAATCCCAACAGCGAAACATGGTGGTGGCAGCATTGTGCTGTGGGGATGCTTTTCTACAACAGGGACCGGGAAGCAGATTGGAGCAGATGGAAAGATGCCTTCCAGCGCCACAAAGAATCTCAACATACAGCTACAACAGGATGGTTTACAACAGGTCAAAGTCCTGACCTAAATCAAGCTGAGAATCTGCGGCAAGACTTCAAAATAAATGTTCAGAGAATGGGCTGGACCTATTTTGCAAAGAAGAATGAGCAAAACAATGTCTGTTTCTAAACGTGCGAAGCGTGAAGAGACATACGGCAAAACACCTGCAGCTATAATTGCAGCCAATAGCGGCTCTACAAAGTGTTGGCACAGGGGATGGGAATACTAATGTGTGCTACAATTATTTATAGGATTAATTATTGGAAAGAATGTAGAGAAAATGTGTCATTTTATTTTCTCCAAAATCCTAGTAAATCCTAGTAAAACGGATCAAGAGTTTGTGTTTGTAATACAGCAAAATGTAGAAAAGTGGAAGTGTACTTGTGCAAGGAACCGCCAGTGTTGTGCACAAATGTTAACCGACGGCTCCTCCAACTTTTTTGTTTTCTCTTCTCATGAGTGTCAGTTCCAGCTTTTTTTTTTGGGATATAGTCTGGCAGAAGAAGAGTCTTCAATCACAAACCAAAATCCGTCTCAGTCTGTGCGTTTCTTCCCCTCGGGTAGTCCCCAGAACAGTCAGATTGATTGCGACACATGCAACGCTGGTTGATTCTCTTTAATTCACGAAACTGTGCTTCAATAGGGACGCTGGTGAAACTAATGGTCCGCCGGTTACCTTGGCGACAATGCAACAATATCACAAACAGCACACCCTGCCCCGCGGGAGGCATTTAAACAGAAACACTAAAAGGCTATAATCAGGTATGAATCTCCTTCCATCTACATTTACAGGCTAATGTTTCCACACAAAACCCCAACCAGTTTAGCTTGTTTTCCCAAAAGGTTAGCGAACGGAGTATGGCAGAGCGTCTGACGCCCCGAAACAAGTCGCACACTGAGGCACGCTGTTTGTCACTGTGAGGCAGTCAGACGGCTGTAAAAGCTCGCGCCCGATCACCTTCAGCCCCGGTTTTAGGGTCCAAAGGCTGACCTTGCGCAGGATGACCAGGCTGAGGAGAGCAGGTCCTGACGCCCAGTGATGAAACCTCACACTGCCGGTCACATGAGGCGCAGCAGGGAAATGTATAGAGCGGGGAAGGGTGGGAGGTGGGGTTAGGGAAGTGGAGCAAAGGTCACACGTCTGTCAAGAGTTTCCAACCAGTCGGGACACACACCGTTCCTCCCCTCACGCAGGTCCACGAGAGAGAGCACCGCCGCTCTGACTTTACCCGTCCTGTCTGAGGTCAGCCGTCGTCCTTTCAGTCACATTTGATCACCAATGTTCTTGTCTGAGCCATCAGCTACTTAGCTTAGCGTTGTGAAAACAACCATTGAGCTGCTATGGAGCTAAAAGAGTCTCAAGAAGCTTCAAGGAAAAGTTTTTCTGTTCAGTTTGTCTGTTTTCCAGAAATATGTCGGCTGTTCATCCAGGCTGCGACAACGCAGGTTGAGACTTCAGCAGACAACAGGAAGTTGAATAAATTTCTATTTCAAATCCATTTGACTAGTGCAGTTTGGTCTGTTACAGAACATGCTTGATTTGAAAGTGTTTGCAAATCTCTATGATAATTGTTCTAAGCACTAACAACAAGATGCTAAAGACATCTTTTTTTTTTTTTTTTTTACTGTAATAACTTTGTCTTTGAAACATTAGTGAAATCCCGTCAAACCGTGTAGCTGTGTAACACAAACTGCTCTCTTTTTCACACAACGCCGCTGGTCCTGATGTAAGTAACTAATGATCCATCACCAGATAAAGGTCTATTGCCTAAGGCTCCTGCGTAGCTGTTCTAAATGAGAACATCATTTAATAAAACTGTAAGAGCAAATCAGAGCTTTTTCCTCTCAGATTTTAAGCTGGACAGATAAAAGCTGCTGTTTGTTTTCGATGAACTGTGAAGAAAAACAAATCTGTATTATGGAGCACATTTTTGAGTGCACACATACAAAAAAAAAGCAAATACCGGTGAGCTGTAATCAGTCTTGTAAAGGAGGTGTAGTGTAATTATTTTTAGCTGGGTTTTAATCATGGTTACCTCTATCCTTTTCTCTGGAGGATTGTGTTGGTAGATGTTCAGTAGTGCAGCTGTTTATGAGAAATCCCCGCTTTATTTAACTATAAGCATTTAATTGCAAAACTGACATAATTTTATTTTATAAAAAAAAAAATATATATATATATATATATATATATATATCTCCAAGAACGCTTCAGCAAAACAGCCCTCCAAGTAGGTCGCTCCTCCCAAATCAGCGAGCAAATTAGATTTGTTTTAGCCTAGGAGGTTAATTTCTTCTCTCACATGATTCTGTCAAGTTTTTGCAATTATAGGAGATTAGCGAAAAGTTGTTAGGATGCAACACTCAGTCTGAATTTGTGGCCTTAAGTCCCTGCTTTGAAGGTCGCATATAAGGGCTGATTGTGTTGTAAACATCAGCTCTGTCAGCCTGCTGCCAGCCCAACAACAGACAGAGGCATGCTGGTATTCTCAAATGACCGAGGACGGCGTAATGACAGGGTCTCAGGGCCACAATCCGTCCCTGTTTGCCATGAAGAAAGCCGCTCCTGTGCTCAAAGGAAAAACACATGACATCTGGACGGTCACACTGCTGTCTGGTCTGTTGGCCACGGATGCAGAAAACTGCACTGCCTGGTCAAATATGAAAAAAAAAAAAAGACACTCCACCTAATCTGCGTTCCCCAGATTCCTGTCAAAGGAAGTTTACTGTAAACCACCTGCGGTGCTTCCTCCCCGTCTGCCTGAGTCTGTCCAAAACCAAACGAAGACGCGTGGAGAAGGATTTCTATAAAAAGTGAAGCGTTTAGGATTTGATAACTGACTGACGGGGTTGGTTATAACGCTCTAGGTCTACAACACAAACCACCTGATTGTTATCATTAAGATAAGATACTGTGCATCTCAGGAAAACGCTGCAGTTTCTCCGTTGTTTATAACGTAACATCTATTGAAAAAAAATAATCTATGAAGCAGACGTAAAGTCAGCCAGGTATGAACTGCTGTTTGAATCATCAAGCAAGGCGTGTGCCCTTAATAAGCAACCTTACCAGGACAACAACACTGAGCTAGGATTTTAAGGGAGATGTTGAGATTTTTAATGAAGGTAGATTAAAGCCGGGGCGGTATGTCGATTTTTTTAACTAATCAAATACAATAGACCTGGCAGATTTTTTATTTTTTTCTTCAGAGTGGAAATTATAATATTTCGGCCTGACACAGAATCAGAGGAAATCTCTGGAGGGAAATATAGATTAGGGTGATGGAAAGGAGGGCCGTCCAACCTCAAACACTTGGAGCTCATCAGCAAAGAAAAATTATCAAAATATCACTGGAAACATGCAATTATAAGAAGAGCTTGATTGTTGCAAAGCCAATTAAGGTTTATGCACTGGTTACTGAGAATGGCAAAAAAAACAACAACATTGTTTTAGTAAAATGTAAATAGAAACAAATATTTTTCCCCCCAAAACTTGATGCTTCTTTTACACTGTTTTATTATCCTCTCTCAATGCTATAGTAAACTTATTTCTTGGATGAATAATATTAATTTCAGATATGAATTTGCCAGGGGTATGAATAATGCATATATAAATAACTGCGTGTTGGTGCATGTTCGGAGCTTACAACCAGCAACACACAACCCACAGATTTACATCAAATTAACCTTTATTTAGCAATTAGCAACTCAAGTGAAGCCTTTCTATGCAGAACACAAACATTCACAATTTTTTATGCCGTAATTGTATTTCTTTAGACATTGTTTTGCTATTATACTGCATCTTGAGTATCTCAACAGTAAAAATTGGGTCTTGGGAAGCACAAATAAGGTGCCAAACCCGCTGTGCCACATGTTCAGGCTTGTTAGTGCGGACCAGGATGGTTCAAAGAACAACAACCAAACAATTGGTCATGAAAAATACTAATTCTTTAACATTATGAACATTTTCTATTCCATATATTTTCTATTTGTGATTAAATAACTTTGTTTTGTCATGGGGTAGGGGAAAAAAGATAACTGCCTTTTCACAGTTAGTCCAAGAAACAAAGGTCAATACTTTAAAACCATTAAAATCAAAAAAATTAGAAGTCTTCAACCATAGTACCATAATTTCCAGGACTACTTAGATTTTCTACAGCAGCAGCACAATATTGGTATTAATCCTAAATATGATGGAATCCAGTTGATATTGCTGTAAAAAGGCAACTGGAGATAATTTATATAGCACTTCCATATAATCATCCGGACCAATTTAAGTGCTTCACACCTCAGCCACATCCACACAGACACGCTCACACGTTTATACACCTCGCGGTTAAGCGGCTCGCCCAGGAGAACATTGATGTGTGACAGGGGGGGAAGCTGGAATGTAACCCACAACCTACCGACTGCAAGACAACTACTCCATCCACCAGGCCACAGTCGTGCCACATCTGATCCACATCTGTAACAGGCTGCAGCCCTTCCGGTTAGGAGATATGAGATTAGAGAGATGGGAGGAGCACGGGCCCCAGCATTTATGGCCAACTACACCCCTGTCTTTGAATTTCCACTGGTTGCTTGGCAACTGCATTCAGCATGAAATGCAACAATGACCCTGAAACCTGAATATTGCCCATGCCAGCTCCTTTTTAGTTAAGAATTAAATGCATTTAGACCTTTTCAAACTCAGTGTTGAGGACGCGGACGTCAGAAACATCTAGACTTTACGACAATGAAGCTGAGAAATATCTCCAGATATCAACAAGCGCATTCTTATCACACTCTAAAAACTGATGGATCATCTCTTCAACCCCAATGCAGGTTTTACTCTGATGGGACAGAAGTTTGGGTAGTTTTAACCAAATATCGCGTCAAAAACTGTGACCCAGCTTGATTTGGTCCGAGAAGAGACAATAAGTGCTTCATCACTCCTCGCAGTGTTCCCGCTAACATTTGAATAAATTCAAGAAGTTTGTTAAAATGTTTAGAGAGAGTAGGAATGTTGTTATTTAATCGCAATTAATAAGTATAGTTAGACATTATGAAGTTAGACATTTGTCACTGTGAACCAATTTTTGGGCCGCAGACCTCGCCCAGTGTGCAGCATCAAACCCATAACCCAGCTCTGTCGATCAGAACAGAGCTCCACGTCTTAAACAGAACCCGGAGAGCAAGCAGTGACACTTTTAAGAGTGTATCTGTGTTCACTACAGACATCTGAACAGAAATTTCTTCAACGAGAAACTCACATTTCACATATTTCCCATCTTACAGTTTCAAACGATGTTGTTTTTTTTTTGTTTTTGTTTTTTTATCCACATCTAGAAGAAGGTAGAAAAAAATAAAATAAATACATAAATAAACAAGTTATTCAAGAATCTCTAATATTACTTGGATTGGCAAAAAAATAAAATAGCATTATACGTCTGTAAAAATGTCATTGCAGAAATGTAGTATTGATTTTAGAACTTATAATATGCTTTATCACGGTTTAACTGCAGATGTGTTTTTGGCATCTGATGATAACATGATGTGTGATGGGAGAGAAGCTCGAATAAACGCGACGAGGAAGACATGAGACACATCTGGTGTGGTGGTGCAGTTCACAGCTATGCTCACTTCCTCTTGTGAGGCGCGTTTAACTACACACACACACACACACACACACACACACACACACACACACACACACAGGGTGATGAGCGATGTGGCGGGATGCCAGCGCATGAAGTGGGAGATAGTGCGTTCATTGTTTCTAATATTATTGAATGAACTAGCGGGGTGGCATTGATGCATCAAAGTTGGAGAGAGAGGGGGGGATGCGCCCGAAAACAAAGCGCAGCTAAGTTTGCAGGCAGAGTAGATCGTCGCACGTTGTATAACAAACCATCTCCGATGAACGCGTCCACCCGTATGTTTTCATTTCATAATCCTCCCTTTGTGCGCACGCAGGTTCTTCACGCCAATAACTTCAACTAACGCGTCTTTTTTTTTAACCTTTTAACCAGCCGAACACAGAGAACAAGGGAGGAAAAACGAAAAGGCGAACAGAAAAAAACACGCATACACAAAACAATGTGGATCACTTCTAATCAACTGAAGCCAACAATGAAAATCAACCTTTCGCATGCTCATCCTGCTTTGTGATGCGCAAACGCGCCATCTTAACCTCGGATCTAAGCTACAGGCCGGAACATGTCCGTTTTTTTTAGGAAGATTTATGAACAAACCTGTGAGCAGCTGCAGACTTTGCTGAGATCCTTCAAGAAGAAGCAACAGAAGCAGCAGCAACAGCAGGAGAGGCAGGAGCGGCGGAAGGCTGCGTTTTCGTTTCCTACTGCGGCTCTCAGCCAATGACAGGCCCAGTCACATGCGCCTTCATCAGAATACTGAGAGGCGCTCTCTTATTGGCCAGTGGGTCGTGATGGCGATGGCTGGACAACTTTTACCAGAGATGTGTGGAATAGACAACCTTATCTGCTCAATTAAGAATGCATCTGATATTTCAGTTTCTAAGTCAAACTTTTAATAAGCTATATTTCTAACCAGCCGAAGATAAATCTCCACAATTATTACGCAATATGTGGTAGTGGGGATTAGTCAATGTGTGTTTCCGTGCACTACACTTAGCTATCTATCAACTGGCAGCTTATCTCGATTACAGTGTCAGCCCCTGCATCCGCTGTCTGCAAGGGGGTCCATTAGCAGGATTTATTTGTCAGGGTGAGACGACTAAATCAGAAAATCTCCAAAACTACGGTGCTTGGTGCTCCCCGTCTGCAATTATCAGTGTCTGTCTGTCAAAAGTGCTCCAGGGAAGGGATTGTTGTGGATGCCTTCCTTGGAGGCAGACACCCTGTCTACTTTTAAGACTAGGCTTAATGCTTTCCTTTTTGATAAAGCTTATAGTTAGAGTGGTTTATTTTATCCTGAGCTATCTCTATAGTTATGCTGCTATAGGCTTAGGCTGCTGGAAGACATGATGATTAATTTCGCTCATTCTGCTGAGTTCTCCTACTGTTCTTCAATTTGCATTATTTGTTATTTCATCTTTTAACTTTATGTTCTCTGTCTTTTTTCTCTTCATAATAGGTACAACTGGTTCACTGTCTGTTAGCTGTGACATCATCTATAGGAGTCAGATCATCCACCATTACCTTATAACATAGAAAGGATTCCTGGATCAATGTGTGCTTGTGTTTTTTTTTTTTTTGTGTGTCTCTGCTCTGTCTTCTCTAACCCTCAGTCAATCGAGGCAGATGACCGTACACACTGGTTCTGGTTCTGCTGGAGTTTTCCCTGCCTGTTAAAGGGGAGTTTTCCTCTCCACTGTCGCTTCGTGCATGCTCAGTATGAGGGATTGCTGAAAACCCAACAACAATGCAGACAACAGTCCGCTGTGGCTCTGCTCTCTTTCAGGAGGAGTGAATGCTGCTTGTCAAGACTCGTTGCAATGTGCTGGGTTTCCTTAGATAGGAAACTTTTTGACTAATTTGACTGAATTTGACTTTGTAAAGTGCCTTGAGATGACATGTGCTGTGAATTTGCGCTACATAAATAAAACTGAATTTAATTGGATAACCGGCAACAGGGTCATTAATAAACTTGGTTGGCCCGTGGGGTTTGATCCAACAGACTGCTACTGCAGATTGCTGCATAAGGGTGGTTCGCATGGAGTGATGTTAAGTATACACAGTGCATCATAGGCCAGTTAACCATGTTGACCCCTGCCCTCTGCTGGCAATGGACACCTGAGCATCAGAACTGGACAAATGGAAGAAAGTGGTCTGGTCTGATGTTTTATGTCACGTGGATAACAGTGCATCAGCTTAACTGGGAAATACATAAGAGTGCAGTATGAGAAGAAGGCAAACATGGTTTAGGCAATAGTCTGCTGCTAAACCATGGATTCTCCCTGGTTCATAGATCTCTGTCTCATTAAGATACCGCCAGTTGACCCGAAATGGACCGATCATGCAAGCAGCCAATCAAATATCAAAAGGCTGAGAGGAACTGGACAAAGTTTCCTCAGATTGATGTCAGAGACTGGTAGAATGATGCAACAAGTTTCTCGATGAAGTTATGTCACCTAAAGGGGGTCAGGGCAGCAATTAGAGGACAAGATTTTCCAATATGTTTCCTCAATTAGAAAACACAGATTCACAGATTGTTATTTAACTGCAATTAAAATTACTATTTTCATAGATAGATAAGAAATGGGATTAAACACAATTTATGTGAGTCTGTATCAATAATTGCTGAATGTTTAATAGAGTGCCGTTGTTTTTTCACACGGCTGTGGCTTGAATATGAATTGATTTAGCTATTGCCAGAGCTAGTACATGATGCAGTGACATGAAAGCATCTGCTGCAATATTTTGCACCTTTTCATATCCAATGCATAATTGACATGTATGAGGTTGATGTCTGTCTCTGATTAGAGGGAATTTGAGCTTCACTTTGTTGAATGCGGTAGGACGAACAAACTTTGGGAATTCAGCTCAAACTTAAATTGAAATAATCTTTATTCCTGGTAAGAATTGTTGCGTTTTGCTTCACGGATGAACAGTGTACATGTGAAATTTGCTGTTTGGTGCACAAATTTGCATTTCACATTCATTTCAATGTAATACCCATGAATTTATTCTCCTGAGAGTCTTTTTTCCTCTTCTTCTTCTTCTTCTTCCACTGACCCGAGGCCACTGCTTTGATCCATTTGAAATCCTTTTATCCTGCAATGAAAAGACGAACTAAGCTTTTGAATATATATATATATATATATATATATATATATATATATATATATATAAAAACAATGTTCACAAGCTAGATCAAAAGTAAAAGTTTAATAACAGGATTGTTTCTCTGATCAAACGCCAAAGCCTTTACGATTCCCTAAAATACCACAAGAGGGAGCGCTTGTACTTGAAGAGCAAACAACACAATTGTCTGCAACAACCCATCTTTAAGAATTCAAATGAATTCAAATCGTTTATATTATAATGTATGAAGGGGAATGCCGGGAATTATGACTTATGCAGAATCGTTGTCTGTCGCGTTTCTTTCACAGCGAAACAGATAAATGTTACAGCAGAAGTTAAAATGACCCTGTAAAGAACGACACATTTATTTAATACCTTCATTCGTGCTTTAATGAAACACCAAACACATGCTTGTCCCCAGTCATTGCTCAAAGCGTTGTTTTCAGGGGCAAGCCTTTTGCAGAGGCTTGAACAGACTCAGTGGGGACCGTGTGAACTGTCGCGGTTCAGGCGGAGGGTGGCGCACCAGACCAAAGGATTGGGTTGGGGCCCTCAGCGGTGGTCACCACGGGTCAGAGCGCAGCGCCAGACAACTCAAGGGGCCACAGCGGCGAGTACTGCTGCTGCTGCTGCTGCTGCACTGAAAGGCTGTCTGACTGTCGGCTTGTTTATGAATCAGCGTTTGCCTCACGCAGATCGTAAGCTGAGATAAGGAATAATAATAATAAAAATAAAACTAGCCTGAATTTGTTTAACAATTGCAGAAACACAAAGAGTTCAGCAGAGAAAATGAGTATATTCACGTCTTAACCAAACTTTAAAATCAATTTAAAAAACTGATAGTTATTTTTTTTTATCACATTTAAAGCCAAGTGGGAATATTTGTTTATAGTCACAAATATGCATCTGGATTATGCATCAAATTCCTTCTTTAATGAAATTAATGATTGATTATTAGGCTTTTACTCTTAATTTGTCATTAAGATACAACAGAATATCAGAGAAAGTTTCTTAGGTAGTATAACCTCAGAACTTTAAGGTCTTTCTTATTCCCCATACAGAACCTGCTGTCAACAATAGCAATTTTGACTTGATTTACAGTCAAAACTGCTGATACAAAGCAGATACAAAAAATTATAAAATATATTATTATTATTATTATTATTATTATTATTATTATTATTATTATTATTATTATTATTATTATTAGGCCATAAAAAGGTCTGCACAGATGATTTTGTTGTTTAGAATGCAAGAAGAATATCCGTGTTTTACACTGAAAACGTAAAATCTCAAGTTATAAATGCAGTTTTGAAGCTCATCCTGAAAGCGCCAGAAATATGTCCCCGCCGTCTGCGCAGACCTATCAGTCAGTCTGGTCTGGCCTGTGGGGTCGAGGAGGAATACTTGGTTTTAGAAGATAAAATAATCACATAATCGTATTTTCCCCTGAAACGCAGAAGCTATCCACACTTTTCAGGTCAGCAGAACACCCTAAACAAACAGAGAAAGACGCACCAAAAGTTTAGCAGTAAAACTGAAATATGTTGTATGTTTTATTTATTCATTCTGTAGTTTACGATATAATGTGGATATGTAAAGAACAGAAATGACTATTATTACATTGCAGTGGTATGAATGACATGCAATAAAAATAAATAAAAAATCCAGGCTCATGGTTTGGCTCCGCTCTGACGCACCATTCGGCGTAACCAAGTCTGACGCTTAAAACCTCCAGTGTTTAATTTAGTCCTTAACAAAAGCAACAACCCGCAAGTCTCTTTATATCTCAAAGGACAAACACATAAGAAAAGTGTTAAAACTCCACACTGGAGTAATTGGATTTTCTGCCCCCCGTCCCTCTCACTCGCGCCTTTCTCTCCACGGTGCTCTCAAAACTTTCCAAAAAAGCCTCACATATCATGTGAGCTTTGGCTTTCCCCTAATTCGTCCACAGGATAAACTATATACATCGAGCATGTCGAAAGTTTCCCGATTAAAACGTTCTTAGTCACACACACACAGAAGAATAAGTAGTAAAACTGTTGTTGCGCATGAGAGCGGTTTGAATCTGTGCGCACACAATGAAACTGTTGTGGACCTTGCTGTGAAAATATGTTTGAAGAAGAAGAAACAGCCAATTGTTGTATGAAATGTATTCAAGTATAAAATAATGCCCTTTGTTTGGGGAGAAAAAACTTGAGCAATGTGAGGGTACAAAAGTCCCCCTGTGGCATTTATCAGCAGCCTTTGTGCTGTTTTTGCGCTCTGGCGTCTCCACTTGGCGCATTACTCAGGCCCCTCTAAACGCGATTGTTTCTTTCTTTCTAATGACATTTACCGGATCAAAACGTGCTGTTAATTCGATCAGAAAGCTTCACCCTTCACAACAATAGCAGTATAATTTCTCCCAAAGTTTGTTAAGTTGACCGAAATTAGGCAAATGAATAGGGGTCTCCAGGCTACGCATCTCGCAGGTGACGGGGAATAATGCGCGCTCGCACCAGCTGCATTCTTCTTTATTTCTCCCTTTCTTTCACTGCATTATTAAAATTTAGGCCAATGAAACTATTCATTCCACTGAATAGACATTTTCTTATAGGATAATAGGATACAAATTGAGCCTCTCCAAAGAGTCTCCAGTGGTGGGTAACCCTCGTGTGCCAGAGGCTGCTGGAGACGCCGGGCCTCGACGCAGACGACGCTCGTGTGCCAGCGCTAATCACACACCTGCCGAGGAGTCCTGCGAAAAATAAAGAGGCGTAAACAAAAAGCTTGCCATCTCTCATAAAAGATGGACGTGTCAGCAAGTCGTGTGAGAACCGGCGGGAACAAACGGGGGGGACTCCGTCTCCAAAAGATCTCCCCTGAACTCGGCGGAACAGCCTATTAAAGGCTTACTTAATTACTCTAATGGTACTGGACAGGCCTTAAAACTCTGACCGGGGCTTGGATGGGAGTTAAGATCGCTTGCTGGGATTTGTAAACAGGCGATCGTGTGAGAAACGCGAGTTGGAACAGAAAGGTTTTTTTCTCTCTCTCTTTCTTTTGGTTCCCTGCTTTGTATTGAGTGCGCACAGTGCGCCCCACCGGATCAGGCCGATCCCGACGCTCGGTTCTTATTTCCCGCCTGGGTTGTTACTATGCAAATAATATTCCAAACATAATCACGTGTCCTTTGAAGAGCCACGTGGATTAACAAAGCAGGTTTACCCCCCTGCCTGTTTTAGATTTTTTTCTCTATTTCTTTAACTGATCCTAAACGCACACATTTACCCAAATGCATCACTCTTTAATCCCATGGAATAATTTACACCGTGAATGCCAGAGTCCCCCAAGAGGGTCCCTTTAAAAGGGGACAGCTTCCCCCAGAAATTTCAGTCTGCTTCATCTCTCACCAAGCTTTTACACTTTTCTAATTTACCACTGAACTAACTTTTTGGACCTTATTCTGGAATTTGTCGATGGCATCAAAGATGAAGGACAGGAAGGTACGCGCTTCTTGTGCGCTCCACATTTGAGGACTAACATGACACATGTGCTATTTATGATTAATTTTTTTGATATGTTATCTTAATTGTTAGTTTTTTATGCGCTGTATATAAAGTAAAGTCGCTTTAAGGGGAGATTTCATGCTCCGAACCAGCGTACTGCGCGCTTTCTGGGGAAACTTTGGCGCACTGTTGTTGTAGATGAGTAATTGAGATACCTTGTATAGTCCTTTTTAAAAACTATATTACAAACTCATATACTTGCGTTATCTATTTGAAGCATACTCAATATGCTTACAGAATCTCTTTATGGGGCAGTGCCAACTGCTGCGCGCCAAAGCGCACAGCACCCAAAACGTGCCCGGATTAAGTACTTTAAACGTTTCCAACCTTAGTTTTTCGCTGAATAACGAAACGTTTATTTAACTGTTTGTTTGAAACGTATAGGGCGTTTGCTAATTTTTGTTTTCTGTATTATTTTTTTTACACAGAGAACTCCTATTTCCCACAAAGTTATAGAGAAAAGAAGACGGGACCGCATTAACCGCTGCCTAAATGAGCTGGGGAAGACCGTGCCAATGGCGCTGGCTAAACAGGTATTGAACGAATATATTATTTACTCTTATCATTTCATTATTTGTCTAAAAACTGTAAATGAAAAGGGTAGGGGAAATTATTCAAAATAAGATTTAATTTATATCCAGAGGTTTTATAAAGAGCTGTGTGTCTTTATGTATTTATTGCAGAACTCTGGAAAACTAGAGAAAGCTGAAATCTTGGAGATGACTGTTCAGTACCTGCGTGCTCTCCACTCGGCGGATTTTCCCCGCGGGAGAGAAAAGGGTACGTAAACCTCTCACGTCGCTCTCATCCAGCAGCATTAAAGGCTTCGAGTATCTAGCTCCTCTGGATTCTATGTTCAGCTTTACGCAGATCTGCCTGCAGGGTTCTGATTTCCCCCGACTTTTGTTTTACTCCAGGCGAGCTGCTGGCCGAGTTCGCAAACTACTTTCACTACGGATACCACGAATGCATGAAGAACCTGGTGCACTATCTGACCACGGAGGACAGAGCTGAGACAAAGGACATCAAGTACGCGCGCATCCTCGCCTTCTTACAGTCCAAGTCCCGCGCGGTCACTGAGCCCGTGTTCGGCTCCGTGGGCTCCATGCCCGAACCCCCCGACTACCTCGGCCAGCTGCACTCCTCCCCCGAGCACCAGACTCACAGCCCCTCGGACTCCGTGTACCAGCAGAGCCCACCGGGACACTTCTCTTGGCACGGCTCCGGCCGCAGTCCGGCCATCTCCTACCCGGCGGTGCCGCTCTCTGCGCACACGCAGCAGCACGGAGGATACTTGTCACCGGTGCAGGGACTCGATCACCATTATTTCAACTTCATCGGTCACACGCACGCAAACACGTTCAGTTTGCACAGCGCTCAGCACGCCATGTGAAAAATAAACCAGCCTTATTTTAACTTATGCTTTTAGATCATGTATATATGTTGTGAATAAATACATTATTTCTCACTAAACTCCATCTGGTTTTGTTGTTGCTGTTATTTGTGTATTAGTGGACATGTTGGACTCTGTGTAAAAGTCACATATAATTTGATTTATAGGTTGCAAAAGTGTGAGGAAAGATCTGCTTATTACAGTAACAAGTTTTGGCCACTAAATCAAACACTTCAGTAATGTTTTTCCAAGACAACTTTCAGTGTGAGGCAGTCATTGTAATACTGTGGGGTTTTGAAATTGCAACGACAGTTTAAAGGGTAAGACAAAAAAAAAAACCCGTGTTTGTGCTGTTGGTATGGTGAAAAAAAAGAAGAAGGTTGTATGAGGCACGGAGCAGAATTTCATATTTCACTCATGGAAAAGCTTACAGATAGACCCGCTCCAAATGTGATGAATGTGTGAGAGATGGGCAAAGTTTAATGTCTTCTACGCACACATTTTACTGAGCCACACACCTCAAGATGGATTTCATGTGCCCTGGAAACATTTTCCAGTCAAATTTCAACAAAAAGTGGAAAGCCATTGAGCAACAAAGTTATTATTTATGATGTGCTTGCAAACATTTTCAGTGTGCATTAAAATTAGTTGCATAGTGGTTAATGGTTAGACTATGGACAGTTCTGAGTTTTCCCCTAAAAGCAAAACAGTATAAATTAAAACAGTTCTGACACAAAAGCCAGCTAAAAAAGACCCACCAGAATAAAAGCAGACAAGACATTTCATACAGCGCTACGTTACGCCGCTGGTTTACAGGGCAGACCTAGTAACACTCTCAGCTCTGCTTAACTTGACGAACCCTTGTCTTCTGCCAAATCTTTCAAATCTTAATTTTCATTGAAACTATCATCAACTACAAAAAAATAAAAAATAAAATAATACTGACAATAATGATAATATGAAAAAGTTAGGTGTGGTTGAAATCAAAAGCTTTATTTCCAGACTCTCAGCAGATCACTGATGAAATGGGCTGTTTGGCCCTGCTGAACTTTAGTCAAGTTTATCTCTTTTCATATATTCAAACAAACGAGGCTCGGCATTCAGAGGGATCCAAAACTGCCACTTTGCAGTCCCTTGCAAGAGTATTTATAACCTTTGAACCTTTTCACTTTTTTTGTCGTTAAAACTACAACACTCAATATCGATTTGCTGAGATTTTGACTGATCAACACCAAATAGAGCATGATTGAGATGTGGACAGAAACTTTGACATGTTAAAATCTGAAAAGTATCATGTGGTTGGAGTCTCTGTCAGCTTTGCAAATCTAGAGACTCAACATTTTGATTATTCTTCTTTGGAAAATTTCTCCATCTCAGTCAGACTGGATGGAGAGCTTCTATGTGTCAGGATATGTGGAGTTGGAACCCAAATTCAGCCGCACACAGAGCTTTAGTTTCATGGAGTTTATTTAAAGCAAGGATGAGTTGTGGAGAGAGAAAGAACCAGAGTCTTGACTGAGCAGGAGTAGAAGGATGTTGATGGCAGGAGCTGGAGCACTGCAGATGCTGGAGGACTGGAGAGAGAGAAAGCTGCAGGCACTTTGCTGTGGAGTCAGAAGTTCGCTGGGAGCCAGGAATAGCCAGCAACACGGCAGAGAGAGTTATTGGAGTGCTGGAGTAGCAGGAGAACCAGCAGCACAGCAGAGAGATTACTTGGAGGCGGGCAGGCAGGCATCGACAAAAGGAACTCTGACAGGCAGATGTAGAAAAATCTCAGACTGAAAGACGTGGGGAGCTCTGACATGCAGACGTGGGAAAATCTCTGACTGACAGACAGGCGTAGGAAGCACGAGGCAGGACGAGGTTTGGATGAAGAATGACGACGATCCGGCGGGGAAAAGCAGACTGAGGGAGGTTGGGGTAGAGGTGTACTGAGTCCAGGCTTAATTAGGAACGGCAGGTGGAACTAATGAGGAAGTGGAGTGAGAGCCGGGCTACATGAGTGGTGGAAAGATCTGGAAAGTTCATGGGGAGACAGGCAGGCCAAAACTGTACCATCACACTATAAAAATCAATATTCAAATCTTGCCACAGTTTCTCAGCTGGATTTAGGTCTGGGCTTTAGCCAGGCCATTCTAACACATATGTTTGGACTCACTGCCCTGCTAGGAGGAGAACCGCTGCCTCAGTCTCAAGTGTTTTGCATGTAACTGGTCCTCTTCCAGGGTTGTGGCATCATTAGCTATAAACAAAGACAACAGCATGATGCTGCCATGTATTGTGCTCATGATATAATCTTCCCCACAACTTCATCCCTCACCTTCCAGTTGGTTTTCTTGATCTTCATGATCCAGTTGGTTCAGCGATAATAAAAATAATATAATTATTTTCCAATGTGCAATGATGCACAAAGCTGTGTTGGTCTATCGACTTCAGTCTTTGAAGAATACCTTTAAAGTTTTTAGTTATGACGTGAACAAACAAGAATCATATCAGAGGGTGGGAATACTTTAGTCCAGAGATGTTCAAAGGCACTGCTCTGTGTGTAAAGATTAGCTGATTTGTCCGTCAAAGACAAAAGCTACAGAAACAGACACTGAATGTGTCATTTGAAGCGGGGATCTGAGTGGAATAGAGCGCAGCGTTAATCTTCTCTTTGACTTTGTCATACTGGGACCAGTCACTAGGCCCCACTTGCCTTCGACTGAATTAGAAAAAACTGACTCAGATCAAAAGAGGTTTGTTTTTGGCAAGCTGGAAGCTGCCACACAAGACCACGGTGTCTCAATAAACAGCTTTCAGGCTTCATTCTGTCTTTCTTTACGTATAGGCCAGATTTTAATTTATTTAAAAGGAAAGGAAAGGGAGAAACGAAGAAATGGGGGGGGAGCTCCATCTTGTTTTCTAAACCAAGGCGCCCCATTGTGGTGCATCTGAATGGGGAACAATCTCAGGGTTCTTGTGCTTCATCCTTGAATGATTATGAAGAAAAATAATCAAGACCATGAAATCAAAGTTTCTGTCTGAGAGGAGAGAAAGAAAACAGTTTCCATGCGCCTTCCTTCAGAGGAAAAGTTCAGATCACCATGCAGATCTCTCACCTGCCCTGATATACTAGGCTTGAGAATCAGAAAGATGTGCGGGGGTCCCCATATGAATGTTGGTTTATGTGGATTGTTAGTTGCAGAAAAGGAAGGAATAAGGGAGGATGGATTAATCGGCTGGGTGGCTGGATGAACCCACATTAAGCAGTCTGTGACCTAAAAGACAAGCAAATGAAAGAAATGAAAGACAGTGTCCACGCAGAGTGAAAAGTGACAATGCAATGAAGGAGGG
This sequence comes from Fundulus heteroclitus, assembly GCF_011125445.2. NCBI lineage: Eukaryota > Metazoa > Chordata > Actinopteri > Cyprinodontiformes > Fundulidae > Fundulus > Fundulus heteroclitus. Next base: position 16,152,726 of record NC_046365.1, read on the forward strand.
GAAAAAAGGGTCTTAGAGGGAATACTTGGATCCCGACAGCTTTCATATTAGTTTAAATCCTGACTCCAAACAGGAAAAAGGGGCTCATGTTCAGCCACATGAGAAATTCTTAGCTCAAGCACATCACATGAATAATAATAAATTGAGCAGGAATAAAAACGGACTCAGGACCAGTTATTGTCATGTAAAATGAGCCCAGTGGTAAGGCTCTGGCTGTTTATCTTTCGCGTTAATATCACATGCTGAACATTAACAATAATGTTCTCTTGGAGAAAACATTCGTCGCCCGGCTGTCATCTCAGAGAAAGACGCAACAAAACTCACATCTCCTTCCTTAACTTTGATGGGAAGGAAGTCGGGCAAGCATTCATCATTTCACTCGACAAAAACTCTGCATGTGTTTATGCAAAAGTACTTTCTTTTGGGGACAAAAAGCTTTTTGATCTGGAAGTTTTGTGAGTTCATATTTTTAAATGCATGCAAGTCTATCAGAAACAATCTTTATTTGTGATTCAAATTTTAAAACAATGATCATTTAGAAACGGATACACATGGCGGTTTTCTCATATCATTATGAATATCTCTAAATCTCTATGCCTTAAACATCAGAAAAAGTGATAATGGGATCAAGAGTGTCCTAATGAAATATATAATTTCATTGAAAAGAACATGATTAGGCCTGAGTTTACATTAAAACATTACAACCATGGAAGAGAGTGTGTGTATATATATATATATATATATATATATATATATATACACATATACATATATACATATATATACATATATATATATATATATATATATATATATATATATATATATATATATATATATATATATATATATATATTTGCATGTCTGATGGTTGACCAAAGCTTTTGGTCAAGAGGAGACAAGGTGAGGCTTGTAAGTAAGTACAACTGTTGCATGTCTCAAGATGACAAAAATCACAAAGTGTGTTACGACAGAAGATAAAAAATACACAAGACACATTTAAACAAATGCAGATTTAAAACAACATGTTTTTAGCTGGCCTCCAACAGACAACACTGAGTCTGCTGATCTCAGAGCCTTAGGAAGGGAGTGCCAGAGAAGAGAAAGCTTGGTCTCCTTTGGCTTTCAGTTTTGTATGCGGGACAATCAGCAGGTCATTATCACTCAGGGCCCTAAAAACCATGTAGTCATGTAGTAGTTCAGAGATCTACTAGCATCTGTCCATGTAGAGCTCTCTAGGTCAAAACTGAGATATTGAAATGCACTCCATAACAAACCGGGAGCAAATGAAGCTCCATAAGCAGTGGAGTCACATGATGAAATTTTAAAGATCTGGTCAGGAACCTAGCTGCAGCATTTTGCACAGACTGCAACCGGTGGGAAGATTTGGTAAGACATATGCAAAGTTCATTGCAATAATCCGGATGTGACAAAACAAAAGCATGAATTAAAATTTCCATCCTGGAGAGAGACAATAGAGCTAAGTTTGTAAATGTTTAGCAGATGGTATAAACAGCAACAAATTTGTCAGATTTGACATGCTTTTCAAGTGTAAATCCTGAATCAATGGTTATGCCAAGGTTTCTAAGAGAACATATAGTCAAAGTGCCAAGAAGCCCAAGGATCTGTTTTATCTTTAAAATAAGTTTTTCTGGTGCAGAGATGATTACTTCAGGTCTTCGTTTAATAGAAGAAAAGTCTCAGTCATGCAGCTGTTAAATAAATCCAGGCATTTTAGTAAATTGTAAACAGGAAATATACACCTGAATATCATCTGCATAGCAATGGTAGGAAATATCATTAAATGGTGAAAATATGGGACTTAGCTGGAGCAGATAAAGCAGAAACAACAACGGCCCCAGAACAGAGCCCTGTGGAACACCACATTGAACAGGACAGGAAATGGATCTATGAGTAGACGCAGCCAAGAAGATTGACTTGTCAGACAAGTATGAGAACAACCTTTTTAAAGCAGAGCCTGAAACCCCAGCCCAACCCCTCAGCCTACTTAGCAGGGATGGATGGTCAACAGTATCAAACGCTGATGTCAGAGCTAATAAAAGCAGCACAGAACATTTACCTGCATCCCTCTGCATCAAAATATCATTTGAGACTCTAGGAAGAGCCATTTCAGTTGAGTGTGATTTACGAAAACCTGACTGAAAGTGGTCTAGAACCCTGCACTGATCAAGACCAGTGGTTAACTGCTTGACCACAACCGTCTCTAATATCTTGGCCAGAAAAAGAAGCAAAGGAGAAGGGCCCATATAAGCCTTTTTTTTAACCAGAAACTGAAGAGGCATTTAAACACACTAGGACCGATGTGCTGAAAAACACTCTTAAACAAGCATGCCGGTAAAACTTTCAGCCAGCAGGAAGCTGCCTTCCTGGTGTTCACAAGCTTAACTAGCTCAGGACGGGACACTGGGTGGAAACAATAATAACCCGGGCTGGAGAGGGAAATGACAACCTAGTTGAAGGCCAGGGATATTATTTCTCATCTTATTGACTTTGTCAATAAGGTGAGAATGAAAAAGTTTGCGCTTTTCGTTAGACAACATAGGAACAGAAGGTGAGGCAGGGGTTGTAATGACCCTGATGATGTTAAAAAAAACAACAAGTTAGTTACATTTGCTTATAGCAATCAAATTAGAAAAACAGGTTGCCCTTGCTTCTCTAACTTTATTCTTAAAAGAAATCAAAAGAATCTTTAGGTACAGGAGATGCACCTGTAAATGGGTTTTCTTCCACCAACTTTAAACAGCTGATGCTTTATTGAGTGAGCTTTAAAATTGGATCTGTGTCTGGAAAGCAAAGAAGAGTGATCAGGTTTCCTGCCAGAATTATACAAGGACTTTGTAAACATAAAACTATTGTATACAAGCATGGTGGTGGGGGCATCATGCTGAGGGTCTGTTTTACAGCCAGTGGCTAAAATATATTAGATGTTTTGAGTTATTTCACACATATATGTTTGATACATACTACTATATACTTTTGACTCACAGTTTTGATGTCTTTACTATGTACCTGTAAGGTGAAAAGTCATTAAAATAAAGAAAAGCCATTGGATGACAAAGGTGAGTTTGACTGATCGTGTATATGGAGGCACATTTTGGTGGAAAGTGAAGTGCTTTTAATTGTACAAGTTCAACTCAGGTAAGCTGCTTCCTGCAGCTTGATATTTATAGGGGAGTGCACATTTATTCATACCGGTGACAGATTTAGTTTTAAAATAACCTTTTATTCTAACCAACATGCTACCTCTGACTGGACTCTGGCTTATTTGTTCAACCAAGGTCCAAACTTTTATCTGAAAGAGAATCTGTGGAGTGAGCTAAATATTATTTATATTAATTCCTTGATGGCAAGGAGGTCTTCCAACCTCAAAGCCTTGGAGCTTATTACTGAGGATAAATCGTTAAAATACAAATGAAAACGTGCAACAAAGCAGTTAAGCAACAAGCCAAAGTTCTTGATTGCTGTAATGCCAATAAAGATATTTCTGTTGATAACTGACAGTATTCATAACACGTCATTTGTTTTTTTCGCTTTGTTTTCAAATATGCCTAATTCCCTTCCAGAATGGAAACTTCTGGGATGAGCAGAAATCATTTTAAAAATGGAGTGTAGGTTTTTCTTGAATCTGCTCATTTGAAGACGTCACAATGTAAGGGGGTTTTAGAACATCTCTTTGTACCCCAGACGGCGAGTTTGTCCCGCAAATGTCTGAAATCTGCTGTTTGATCTCTGCGTCTACGCACGCCCTGAAGTCAGGCTCTGCTAAGCTTCTGAGCAGCGAACGCCCTGCTGCTGCGGGTTACAGTCGCTCGTCGGGAGCGAGGCCAAAGAAGCAGCACAAGCTGTGAGAGAGCCAACAGTTAAACGCTGGTTGGTAATCGGACTGCCCCAGTGGCGCGGGATCCCGTGCCAGCTCACCTCAGGATGGTCGTCTGATCTACAGCATGAAAAGACAGGGGGACTGAGGGTGACGGTGGGGGTGGGGGAAGGCAGACAGTAACCGAAACAGGGAGAGAAAAAGAGAGAATGGCTCTAAGTCTGAGAGCAGGGGGAGAAGGGATGAAGATCATTCCCACAGCAGATAGCACTATCTCACAGGGTTTAAAGGGCCCCCTTTCTGTACGGGCCCCCTCCCCCGTGCTACCCCCCACTTCTTCCTGCACCAATAATGCCAAAACTTGGCAGCCGACCCAGCACATGAGCAACAGTTTCCCATCGGAGTGAGGCAGCCATCCTACTGGCTTGGCACCAGCCACGTCTGAAGAATGACGGCCACTGTAAGAGGACATGAATGGAGTCTGTTTGGGAGAGAAAAAAACACAACACTCATCAATGCCCTTTGATTGTCTGGGAGCACATCGCTGAGCAATGTCTCAAAAAAAAGGGGGTTAATGTCACTCCGTGCTGGAGCAGAAATGAAACAGGTGGTCCACAAGACGTTTTCAACACGGAGAACTGGAAAAGTGATTCTAAGACGATGATTTTGGGGTTAATTTCTTGAAGAAGGCTGTTTTACGGCTGTTTCAGGGACGACAGCTTCACCTTTCTGAACCCGGCGCAACCCTCTATGTGCTCACCAGCAAGGCCATCAGATTATGCAAATCCTCGGAGATGTTCTATTCATCACTTACCACCTTTTAGAGCAAAGATATGTGAGCCAAAAAAAAAAAATGAATAGGGCGGTAAAAGGGGCAGGTTTTTAAAGGCGGGAGAGCAGAGAGGGGTTAAAGACTTCCAAAATAAACAGTGGCATAATGAATACTGTACAAAACACCCCACTGGGGATCGGCATCTCCTGTCACGCCCTGAACCTTCTCTCTCTCTCTTTGTCTTTTTGTCGGTGAGTGAAGTTTTTCTTGCGTACAGCGCAGTCATCTTGGCACAGACAACAGAGCAGCGGGGGAATCACCCAACAAGTGTGCAACTGTAAGAGCCCAGCATGAATGAAACAAAAACACGACGCAAGAAGAAAATAAATGCCGCACGAAACTCTGTTTTTCATTGAGAAAAAGCAGGCTTGTTAACTTGAACAATTAAGGCATCATTTGCCAGGAGCAAGTGAAAGTCTTTGTCTCTGGAGGGACAAAGGGTTGAGGAGTGTGCGTCGTAGGCTGCTCCTGTTTGCTTATCTCGACGGCCACAACAAGGGGCACTTTTGTCACGAGGACAGACAGTGTGACATCGGAAAGTGCTTGAGATAAATCAGGTGATTTTGCATGGTAGTTGGACAAAGAACATCGCACACACACATTCACACACCACCGGTTCCTGTGCGTGTCGAGGCCAACACAAAACTCGGTGTGGGTAATTTCACAGGATGCCCCCAGTGGAGTGGCATAATCTGTAGTCTAAGACCTTTATTGTTAAACATCGTCGATGAATTATTCAGATTTGGAAGAAAATGTCAAAGATAATAAAGATGATAAAGTTATTAAACAAGCAAACAAGCGTCCAGGTTTGCCACATTTTGGGTTCTGCACCTCGGAACCCTAGTCAGAACAAAATAGGTACCGGAAAGTGTTCATTTCTTAACTAAGTGTTGAAGGTCCACAGTGTCACAAGCACAGTGATTATAAAAGCTGAAACCTCACAAAACTTTAAATAAAGGTTTAAAAACACTGCATATGATATGGCTCATTGAGATAAAAGTCTGTGACTGGAATCATCCCATTGACAGCGAGATTAACGCTGATCAATGATTGGCCTGACAGAAAACTGAAACAAGATCATTAAACGCAACATACCTATGTACTACCAGGGACGACAACAAAACTTTTGAGTGTGGAAGTTGATTTATCAGTGGAAATCTTACATACCGTTAGCCTCATACCATATTTGCCTGCGTCATATTACAATTGTTACAATATCAATAAAAAAAAAACGCAACATGCTTGCTGAAAAGTTTTTTTTCAGCATTTTTGTTTTGTCTCATAGCATAATTGCTATTAGGCTAACAATATGTGAACACACGTCTGGGGTTCATACGGGCTGCGCCAGCGCAAAAAGAGCACAATTTTTTCCCCACCAAGTTTCACCAAACTAAGGTGAAACTTGAACTTAGACGTTAACACCTAAGTTAATGGTGGATTTTTGATTGAAAAATGTTTATTTTTTTATTCAGTAAAGTTACTCCAGTGGAGAAAGTAGCCAGACATTTTACTCAAGTAAGAGTAGTGATACTTCTTCATAATATTTACTCAAGTAAAAGTAAGAAGTACAGTGCGGTAAAACTACCACTAGAAGTACATTTGGTTCAAAAACTTACTCAAGCAAATGTAACTGAGTAAATGTAATTAGTTCCTACCCACCTCTGCCCTGCGGTCGACTGAGGTGTTTCAGTCAGCTGATGAGGAAGCCTCCTGGGTGCCTACCTTCTTCTTCTTCTTCTTCTTCTTGATTTTTATTGGCGGTTGGCAAAAAACGTTTAGGTGAGCATTACCGCCACCAACTGGTATGGAGTATGGACCGCATGACAAAACAAACAAAAAAACCAAAAACAAAAAAAAAACCTATATCCTATTATACAACCTACTCTGTTTCAAAAACTCAAATATGACCTGGTATCCTCTGCTTCCTGATTCCTTTCGCAATAAATCAACAATATCAAGTTTAATTTTCATGTTACTAAGTTTACTTGTCAACCTGTTTCTCTGAATCCAATATTTATTACAATTCAAAATGACATGTTCCACAGTCTCATCTTCCCCACAGTCACATTTCCTTGTCTGATGTTTACCTATCAAAAATAATGATCTATTCAATCCAGTGTGTCCCATTCTAAGCCGTGAAATAATTATCTCTTCTCTCCTGTTCCTTTCTGTAATTCTCATTTGTCCAATTCTCTTTTGTATTTTATAAAGCCACCTTCCTTTCTTTTCTTCATCCCATAACTTTTGCCACCTATCTTTGGCTTTTTGTTTAATTATACCCTTTATTTCTGTTATACCAAAACTAACATTAATGTCTACCCTTACCTTATTTGTACTCTCCTTAGCCATTCTGTCTGCCGTTTCATTTCCTTTAATCTCGTTATGTGCCGGAACCCAAACAAAATGTACTACTAACCCCATCATATTTATTCTGTAAAGCGTTTGTTGTATTTCAATTAATATATCAGGTCTACTGTCTGAATGATTATTTTGCAAACTGATTAATGATGAACTAGAATCTGAGCAAATGATAGATTTTAATGGTCTTACCTCTTCCACCCATTGAACTGCTAAAAGCAAAGCTAGCATTTCTCCTGTATATACTGAAACTCCATCACTAATCCTTTTTCCTACCTTAATATGAAACTGTGGTATATTAAATGCTATCCCTACCCTATTAGATGTGTTTTTTGATGCATCTGTATATATTTGTATATATTTATTTAAGTGTTCTAGTACTATATACTTATTCATAATATGATATTTATCTTTTTCCTTCTTTTCTAATAATGAAAGATCAACTTTAGCATCAGGAAGTATCCAAGGTGGTATTGTTGTTAACGGAACTGTCTGACATATATCTAACTGATTTAAATTAATTTAATTAACTTTATTTTTTATTACCCATCCAAAGCTCTTTAATTGTTTCTTTTCCTTTTCCCATCCAGGTTTAAGCACCTCTAATGTTGGATGATCCTTCCTTTGTCCCTGTAAATTTGACCAGTAGTTTAATGATAATTGATCCCTTCTAACTTTAAGAGGCATTTCTCCCATTTCAACCTGCAATGCTGCTGTTGACGATGTTTTAAAAGCTCCAGTACATATTCTTAAAGCCTGATGTTGAATAATATTTAACTTATGGAGGTTTGTATCTGCTGCTGAGTTATAGACTATACATCCATAGTCAAGTACTGACCTAATTAACCCAGTATAAATTGTTTTTAATGATTTTCTATCAGCTCCCCACTCTGTTCCAGCTAAACACCTCATTATATTTAGTACCTTTCTACATTTATCGATTATTTTCTTAATGTGCACACCCCATGTCATTCTTTCATCAAACCACATCCCAAGAAATTTAAATTGTTTAACTCTTTCCAAATCCTGACCATATAATTTTAAGTTAGCTTTTCCTTCAACTCTTTTTCTTGTAAAAAACATTATTTTAGTTTTCTCTACAGAAAATTTGAATCCCCATTTATATGACCATTTTTCTACAACTGCAATTGCTCCCTGAAGTTTCTTTACAAAATCTCCAGAGGTGCCTACCTCTGGAGATTTTGCGCTCATGTACCGCTTGGAGAAATGAAGCAAGGTATTCTGTCTGGCCTGGGAAAGACTTGACATCTCCTAGAACGAATTGGAGAGTGTTGCTAGTTAGAGGGATGTCTGGGTTTCCCTCCTGGACTTGATACCTCTGTGACTTCATCTCGGACAAGCAGAACATACCGGATGGATGGATGGATTACACAAAAGTCAATAGCCAAACTTATAATAGGAAAAAAAAAGAAATCACATTCAAGAAAACAGGAAAAGAAAATTATAAACCCAGGCAATATCATAAAAATAGACCAGGAAAGTCTGTTTAAAACAAACTTTGTTCTACATGTGACTGTTGGTGTTTCAAAGACTGAAATCTATCCTAAAAACCTTAGCAAATAAACTCAAATTTTCACACTATTGTGCCCATCGGCCTGCAAATGAATTAAGTTTGAACAACCTTGTCACTAAGTTTTGAATGTAATGATGAATGTAATGAATGCTAGGACACTGGAGCTGTGCTTTTACTTCAGGTTTTTGTTTCCAGGCCTGGTAAACACATCTGTGTCTCAGTACTGCGTGCAGAGAGAAGGCTGCTTTCCTTTCAGCTTCTATTCCACTCATGCTTTTCAGACTGCACTGGAGTGTAAAGGTTTCTTTAAGACAACATTTGGGTTGCCACCAGGCCGGTCCACCCCTGTCACAAGGTGACGCTTCAGTGGCATGTGGAGGATATGAAATCTGACATTGTGAATTGGGAGAATGCAACAGGAGGCACCTTATTAATCTGAAAGGCAGTGTCTCTGTGTGCGTGTGTAATATGGTCAAGTGGTCACCTGACAATCTTGACGCCCCTATCGACACATTGCAGGGCTAAAAAAAAGAGTAAATAAAACCCAGAGGTCCTAATATGCTCCTTGTGCGCTTGGCTGGACTCACAAGGATCGGGCACAGTGTGTTCGCTTTTTGTCCGGCAACATGACAGACACTCCTCTGCATTTAGTTGCTCCCGGGGGCCAGAGAGGGTGGACCCCAGGGCTCCTAAGGTCAGCATCTGAGGTCACCGTGTGAAGAGCCAGAGGAGGGAAGGAAATGAAGCAGAGGTGAGACTGGCACCCAGTTGGACTCACAGACTTCCTTTCAATGACTGAGTGCAGCCAGACCTAAAGAGATCTAGCTAATCAGTTTTCAGGAATGAAGTTTATGCTGTGACCAAACCAGCGGAGCACTCAGATGCAGGAACCTTGGAATAACACATGAAGAAACATGTCGATTTGCCGAAGAACGGACACGAGAGTGATTCTAATCTTACAAGTCAGTACTGTGTGCTGAAAGGCAGTTTCTGTTGTTGACTTGCTGCAACAATTTTACCCGTAATATTTTGTCTTCTTGGGGCCTTTCTATCACCTGACCCCACCGTGACCCTCACAGTTGGACACCATGTCCAACAACAGTGAGCAAACAATGCTGTCCCACTCTCGACTGTCTACACTATAAAATCTAGTCAAAAGAACTGTATGAAGCAGCTGTAAAGTCACCCAGTCATGAACTGCTGTTTTAATCATTAAAGCGTAACTCGGCCCAACATCAACGTTTTTTGTGCTGATAAACTGCATAAACTGGGCCTAAGGGTACTGCTTTCATGTCACTGTGCAATTTTTGTTAAACATTTTTATGTGAGCTTGTTTAGATCTGCCATGTTTGTCCTAAAAGTGTCTTAGGTGTTGCCCTCTTAGGGTTGAATGGTGGCTTGTTGCTGTTGAATCTTCCTTTTGGCTGAAATGGTACAGGCTTTTATCACAACAGCCCTGGTTCAAGAAGGAATGCATCGATCTCAGTCAGACACACGCCCCCGTGGCGAGTCAGACTCAGGAGTAGAAATCACAAGCATTGAGAGGATTGATCAATAGCGTTTAGCGTTTGTTGCTGCTATAAACATTAGCCCATCTTAGCAATGATGCTGCATCATCACATTACCACACAGAAGCCCTATTTACACTACCCTTGTTAAACAGAGCCGAGCCGAGACCAGTCCGAGCTTGAATCAGTTAACCAGGCCGAGCCTCGTTCTGACGACCGTTTACACACCACGCTATCCCGGTTCCTTGGTTGCTCCTCAACTCCTAGTGATGATCTGCGGTACTGCTGCTCTTTGGAATAGAAGGCGGGACAAAGCAAATCAAAACGGCGGCGCCCGTAACATTCGGAAAGTTATGGTTGGACAGAGTCGGCTTTTGGGACGTGGATAAGACAAACAAACGTCTAGTAAGGATTTACAGCCGCAGGAAACAACGACAGACGCTGAGGTTCATCACACTGCTAAGCATAATCATCTCTGGAAATCATGTGTCATGGTAAGGAAGCTAGTATTTTTATGAATGTCTGAAATTTGTCTGAACGGAGTGTGAATCGGGACGTGCAGCCAGACACGCCGGAAAAACCGCGGACAGTCAGCTGACTGTAAGGACATGCTCATGCACTCTTCGTTATCAGATAACCGGGACAAAAAAAAAAAACAGGCTGAGACCTGCTCAGGAACTGGTCTGCATTTAGCGCGGTCTGGTTATGTCTAGCTCGATTCAGTTCAGTCTGCTTACCGTTTACACTCGAGAGTTATCTCGGTTACCGAGCTAGGATTGGTCTCGGCTCGGTTAAAAAAGGGACAGTCGAGAAACATTGTCCCTCCAGCGTGTCCTGGGTCTCCTTCTGGGTCTTCTCCCGGTGGGACGTGCCTGGAACACCTCACCAGGGAGGTGTCCAGGAGGCATCCTAACCAGAGCAGCGGCTCTACTCTGAGTCCTCCCCGGATGACAGAGCTCTTCACCCTATCTCTAAGGGAGAGCCCAGATACACTACGGAGAAAACTCATTTTGGCCGCTTGTATCCGGGATCTCGTTCTTTGGGTTATGACTCAAAGTTCGTGACCATAGATGAGGGTAGGAACATAGATCAACCGGTAAATCGAGAGCTTCGCCTTTTGGCTCAGCTCTCTCTTCACCGCAACAGACCGGTACAGTGCCTGCTTCACAGCAGACGCAGCACCAATCCGCCTCTCGATCTCCCACTCTATCTTCCCCTCATTCGTGAACAAGACCCCAAGATACTTGAACTCCTCCACTAAGAGCAGTACATCCAACCTGGAGAAGGTACTCTACCCTTTTTCCAGCTCAAGACCATGGTCTCGGCTTCGCACTCGGCTGCGAACCGCTCAAGTGAGAGCTGTAGATCATGCCCTGATGAAGCCAATAGGACCACGTCATCCGCGAATAGCAGAGACGCAATCCTAAGGCCACCAAAACGGATCCCCTCAACACCTTGGCTGCGCCTAGAAATTCTGTCCATAAATGTTATGAACAGAATTGGTGACAAAGGGCAACCTTGGCGGAGTCCAACTCTCACCGGAAACCAGTCCGACTTACTGCTGGCAATGCGGACCAGACTCTGACACCGGTCGTACAGAGACCTGACAGCCCTTATTAAAGGGCCCGGTACCCCATACTCCCGGAGTATCCCCCACAGGATCCCTTGGGGGACACGGTCGAATGCCTTCTCCAGATCCACAAAGCACATGTAGACTGGTTGGGCAAACTCCCATGCCCCCTCAAGAATCCTGCTGAGGGTATAGAGCTGGTCCAGTGTTCCACGGCCAGGACGAAAACCACACTGCTCTTCCTGAATCCGAGATTCAACTATCCGACGGACCCTCCTTTCCAGAACCCCGGAATAGACCTTACCAGGGAGGCTTAAGAGTGTGATTCCTCTGTAGTTGGAACACACCCTCCGGTCCCCCTTGTTAAATAGGGGGACCACCACCCCAGTCTGCCAATCCAGGGGAACTGCCCTCGATGTCCACGCAATGTCGCAGAGTCGCGTTAGCCAACACCCCCCCAAAACATCCAAAGCCTTGAGGTACTCGGGGCGAATCTCATCCACCCCAGGGGCCTTGCCACCAAGGAGCTTTTTAACAACCTCGGCAACCTCAGCACCAGAGATAGGAGAACCGACCCAGAGTCCTCTGGCTCTGCTTCCGCAATGGAAGACGTGTTGGTGGGATTAAGGAGGTCTTCGAAGTATTCCGCCCACCGATGCACAACGTCCCTGTTGAGGTCAGCAGCACACCACCCCCATTAATCTAATAATAGTCTAATAACGTCACATCAAAAATGTTAACATCACATCTAAAATAACGTAGAATTAGTAGTTTCTAAATACATAGGTGGTGGTGCACCCACTTGGAGACACCATGTTGCGTCACTATTTCTGATTTCAGTAACTGAAAGGTGACAAACTTATTAGCCATCTGTCTTATATATGAAGACGCGCTGTCAGTGGAAGAAGAGTAAAAACAAGCAAAGATGACCGTAGATCATTCTGTTTACTGTTTTCTGTTAAAATGGAGGACCATACATGCTCTTTCCCCAGCGAGAGGGAAGAGAAAGGAACCAAGAAAAGTAATAACCAGAAAAAATGTAAGTCTATATCATTGGAGCTATTATTACCAGGTGGAGACAATTCATGAGGCAGTGGGGATTCAAAACTGATGTGGAGATTACAAGGCTTTCTGCTGGACAGGTAAGTCGATTCAATAGAACAGTGAAGTTTATTTCGCCATTATGTTAGAAACAGGGCAGTGAAGTCCAGCAGCCACTCTGTCCTCCCAGCAGAAATAACTAGTTTGTCCTTCTTGTCTCCCTCTCCCTCTCATGGAGTATGTGTGTAGGCAAAGGGGCAGAGGGATATCAGCTGGTTCACGAGCAGGTCAGAAATGAGCCCGAAAAAAAAAAAAAACGTGAATCAAGCCATTTGCAAGCGACTTCAGGAAAAAAAGAAAGCGGACTTGGCAACACGATGACCACTTCACACGATGAAAACCACTTCACACGATGACTGTGGCTACTATTAGCAGTAGCTAATACATGGAGGATATGTTTACATTGTCACATTTATGTAGTAGTTATCATGCGCTTAATGGTGAGGTAATTTGTAATGCATTTAGAGCACCATCTAGTGGTGAGCTAAAAGGTGGGAGTACAGGTGCCACTGTATGCTGCAGTCTTCTAACAGTGAGCTTAAATCTGTCTTTTACTTATTGCTCAGACAGTTGATATAAGTGTTTATTGGCTATTCTCTGTCATTTAAAGATGAACAAACAGCTGCATCTGGTATGTTCTCTTCTCTTTCTCATTTTGAAGAGTGGCCAAGACAAAACAACCTTTGTGTCTCGTCGTATTAATACCCCGTGGACACCGAGAGTAACGAAATACTGATTAAGAGCTTCCAGACACGCTGATCCATTTAAGAAAGTAAAGTATGGAGTTAATAAAGTTTTTTTTAGAGGAATTGTTAAAAGGGGGACAAACATGGTACAAGCAAAGAACAAAGTGAACACTTTATTAACTCAATAAAGATTCTGTTTTTTTCTACTCAAGAAATGTTATCAAATTAAGCTCAGTCATTTCATCAATTTCACACTGAGAGATAATGCTTCAAAAATAAAAAAGGAATTTATTTTAAAGCTGAAACTTCAGTGGTGTACAACAATTTTGCATCTAACACTTGTCTGAGCCTTTCAGAGTGTGCAGAACAACCAACAGACACTGATGGTAATTAAATAGGCACTTTCTGTGAGTGACAACAGGTCTGCAAATATTAGTTTGCTGTTTCTCAAAGTACTTTGTGAGCTACTAAGATGGCTGTATCTCAGTAGCCACCAGAGTGCAGTGTAGATTCTAAAATTCAGTAACAGAGAAAACCTAAACTCACGTGCTGTCTTCAAGTCTAGCTGTAAACCTCCATGAACACTGCTGCCTCGTGGCTGTTTAGCTGATACACTAACTACAACACACTTTACTTTATCACTGCTCATTGCCTCAGATTGTTCTTCATATACTTAAATGGCCAAAGTCAGTTATAACCATGTATTTTTTCTACATTTTGTTAAATTACAGCAACAAATTATAATTATATATTTTTTTAGTTTAATCTAGTTTATTTAAGGATCCCCATTAATCCCTACTATAGTAGAAATATATGCTATATACTATAGTCAAAATATGTCTTGTTGTAGACAGGACTAACAACATCTTTTGCAAAAACTGGAAGAACACACATTTCCAGTCATCTCAGAGTAGCAGATTTTATGTTCACAGGTTTTTGTTGACTTTCTTATCACTGTATGGTTTAGTTTTTTTGTCTGATTTTGTTGAAAGCAGCTTGGTAAATTAAAATAAATTAATGAATAAATGAATAAATAAATAAATAAATAAATAAATAAATAAATAAATAAATAAATAAATAAAGATTAAATGTTTTCATTCACTGAGCTAATGTAGCTGTTAAAAACTGTCTGAGAAAAATAACCCCAAATTAAACAGCACAGAGAGAAAAGGGAGGATTAAAACTACAACACAACAAGCCAACTTTTGTGGCGAGAAGACACCCACAGATAACTTTCCTGAATGACTGCTTATGCTTCTCCTTTTCTCCTCCCATCCCGAGACGGGAGACGAGAGAAAAGGACTAACAAGATGCACATTTTACATTGAAAACTGTTATTGTTCCCCTCCTAATCTGGCCCACCATCTGAGAGGAGGGCTGCGGAGAGAGCGTAGGGCTTTAATGGGAGGACGGCAGCCAACTCGGATGCATGGGAGGAGAGAGAAGGGGTAGGGGTGGGGCGAGGGGGGGGTCGCTTTTAACATTGAGGATCAGTTGGGAAGTGCAGAATGGATGTTTCTTTTTCGCAATGGGGGGAAAACTGTGTGTTTGACTGTTGATTGTATCTGTCTTTCAGGGGCCTGATCCCTGTGGGCCGGGACAGGGAGATACCTCGATATGCGTCCGTATGTGTGTGTGCGTGTGTGTGAGGCAGAGAGGGCTGATGGTGGGATCTGCTCTTCTTCTTTCCTACAGCTGCAGCTCAGCGGATTAGCCGTCGTCCACAAGGCAACATTACACAAGTAGCCTTTGAACAAAAGTCATGGATACTATTAATGATATGTTAATCCGTAATGGAGCTACCTCCCAGTAGTGATTATACTGACATGGGAAGAATGTCCAACAGTCCTGGACGCAACAACCTAAACAACACTGTGGCTATTGTTGTCAGACCTGGTCTGAGGCCTGCAACCAACTTCCACATCCCTTCCTCCCACACACACACACCGATAACACACACACACACACACGAAACCCATCCCTCGACACCGATCACCCAATGAATAAAAATGAAAACCCAAAAATGGATGGACAAGGAGAGAGGGAGGGAAGGGCTGGGAGCAGAGGGCAGAAAAACAAAGTGTCTTGGCCAGGATCAGCCGGGGATTTCTTCCTCCGTGGTTCCCACACACCAACTAGAGCTCCTCTCTCTCACAGCCCAGACCATCCTTTCTCCTCGAGAAAGAGGACCACACAGACACAGAAGGATTTCTTGGTTCAGCCTCGGTCGGACATTCGTGGAAAAAAGATGAGAGCTGAGCTGGTGCGCTTCTTTTCATTCATGCCTCTGCGGTGGGTGTGTGTTGGGTTGGATGTTGAGCTGGAAGAGGGGTGAAGGGTGTGTTTGCAGGGGTAAATGTTCTCTGTCGGACCGGCTGGGTCACAGCAGGGGTGTTTAACCCTAAGAATCTGTTTCTTTATAGTTACAATCACATATTTATCTTTTGAGCCACCTTAGTAATTCTCTCTGAAGTCACTCAACTTCAAAACACACCAAGGAACACACCAAGGAGACCTTAGAGTGGACGGAGTTGGTTGCATGTTGGCCGGTAAAACCAATTTGGTTTGTTGGATTGATAAACAACTGTTTATGCTTATCTGTATTAACCTCACAGCTGTGACAAATAAAGGTCTGAATACTGTGATGTCTCTACAGCTACAGTCAAACGTCTTTGTCTCTACCAGGTCTGAACATCCGCAGGCTGAAATATTTGGCCCTTCGTCATTGTAAAGCAATGTAAACTCAGATTTGCTAAAAAGCCTCTGCGAACATTCAGTTTCAAATTTTACCACATATTATCTATTGGATTAAACTCTGCATGTGACTTAGCTTTGATCTCAATTAGCAGACCTCAGTCCTGGTCCTCGGTGACCTCTGTGCCTCATGTTTCAGATATGCCTCTGCTCTAGCACAACTAATTTAAATGATTGCAGTACCCTCTTTCTAGGAGCCGCTTTCATGTTTATTACCCTATGCGTGCCACTAGGTGTTAGCCTTGTGTTCAAAAAGGATTGTATATGAGGTGGGAACATTTTAAATGTCTTGTTACTGAAATGTGCAAATAAACTTGCCTTGTTTAAGGCCGGGTGTTGTTGGTCAGGAGGACCAAACCATTTGTAACGCTGCACTGTTGGGATTTATGTTGGGTGTGCAGATGAAGCGGTTAACTCCCAAATGCAATCAGTGGTGAGCAATAAAGGCTTAAAATGGCGAGATAGGTAATGCCGCTGGAGTTACTGGACTTTCTCAGTAACACAAACTTTCACCCACAATGGAAACATCTCAAGGCACTTTCCAAAGTCAAATATAATCAGATTATACAGATTGGTTAAGAAAAATTCCTATCTAAGGAAATCCATTAGATTGCATCAAGTCTTGACAAGCAGCATTCACTCCTGAAGAGGTGTAGAGCTACAGGGAGAGTCATCAGCATTGTCCATGGCTTTGCAGCAATCCCTCATACCGAGCAAGCATGAAGCGACAGTGGAAAGAAAAGCTCCCCTCTAACGGGAAGGAACAAGATGATGTCACTGCTAACAGAACGCCAGACTCTCATTGGCTTTAAGCACAGGCTGCCACCAAGTGCTTCACAAGCTTGTTAATTGTTATATTTTGGTCTTTAATGAAAACAAAGACTCCAGAATCAGCTGTTCTCACCCAACTGGGCAGTACAATATATTTAACCAACTCAACTGTCATCAGTACACATGCCATTAGCGTATACATGTACTTACAAACAATAGTTCCTATTGTTACTTTAATCGCTCACTCTTTTGAATCAGGTGTGTGGCAGTAGGGAATCATCTAGAAAAGAGAATCCCAACCTTTTCAGGCTGTGACCTCCAAAATAACTGCAAGAGACAGGCGTGTGTATGGAAAGTATGAGAATAAAGTCATAACATTATGATAATAAAGTAATATTTTTGTAACAACACTCACAAAAAGTACTATTTTTCCCCTGCATAATACATATTACATATTTTATCAATCAGTTTTATCTGTCCAGCCCTAGAAGATTGAATTTAATTTTTAATAAGAAAATAAATGTCTTTATTGTCCCACAATCAGGAAATTCAGGTGCTACAGTGGCAGACACAGAGTTACACACAATTAACAGTAATGAAAAAAATAAATAAACATAATATCAAGATCAATAAAAGTACTCCACACAAATAAAATTACATTTTTCAGTTATACTTAGCCATGGGTTGTCTGAAGTGCAGTCTAGAGGCCCTTGGACTGATTTTGTTCATCCCTCACTACAGTTCAAGAAAGATGCTAATCTAGTCTGTCAGCACAGGTAATTGCCTCTGGTGGAATCGTTTTACTTTCAATTAAGGCAAAAAATTATCAATGTAGAACAGAGTGTAAAACACAAAGTATTTGTCATTTAATAATTGTGCTTTTTGAATTTGCTGTAATTTAATAGTAAATAGGATCAGATCTAACCAGTGAATTTTACTCCAAAGAAGAGTTTTGTTTGCACAAATCCACCTTTAATAATTTCTTAAACTTGGCTTTAAAGAGTAACCCGAATCTATTTCTAATTGTAGAGAATAGACTTTTTTTCCCCCATTTTTTAAATCAAGCCCCAAACGAATTTCAAACTGGATGCCTGTGGTTTGAAAAGGCAAAATCCTTTTTTTGTTTGCACTCTTGAATAATATTTTATTATTTATTTGATATATTTCTGTTGTACAAAAAGTCTGACTGCTTTATACGTTTCATTTAAATATTGTGTAGTTTGTTGTTGAGCAGGAAAGAAAAAAATATGTATCATTTTTGGGATTTTACCTTTTAACAATTGTAACCAGTTTTGGCCTGCAAGTACTAAAGACTTGACAATTTTGGCCTTTGTGATGAAAGTTTGGACGCTGATGACCTAGGCAGAGTCAACAAGTAAATCTGGGAGAAAATCTGTGAGCTCACCTGAAGAAGCCTGGGGACACAAAGTTCTCACAATGTGACAGATTTAGATAGCTTTTACAAGGTAAAGTGGGCAAATATTGTCAAGTCTTGATGTGGGTTGCAGGCAGATTATTACTGAAGAAGACCGAATGTCGAAATTGAATCAAAAAGGTGTTTCAGCAAAGTATTAATTTAAACGCTACCAGGCTGTGTTATTATTTAACCCTTTAACATTTAACTTAATTGTTGTTTTTTTCTTTTAAAGTGTAGCATTTCTGTCATCTTGAAGGGGATACAAAATTGGAAACTATTTATCGCGTTCTCATTTTTAGACGTCACACAAATCTTGTACTTTAACAGGAGCGTCTAAACGTTTTACATCCAAATTTTCAAAACATCAGTGAACTTCACTTTCACGCACTGTAACTAAGTGTCACACAGCAGATTATTCGCCGGTAAACCGGTAAAGATTCATTGTCATTTCAGAGGTAAGTCTAGAAGGTAAGCTCAATTAAAGCCTGGGTTCTGGTTTAATTATTTGCATAAACCTGCTGAGCTGTGTGCTACCACCAACAACAATGGTCAAATTTGATCAAGAGTGGAGTCAGGATCTTACACATGGACAGCAATAGAAGATGTATGCTTTCATCAAAACTTGCAAAAGAACTTCTAACCCTGTACGAGTGGGCATGCATTTACAGTTGTGGTTAAAATAACATTGGTCCATTGTTACAAGTGACCAGCATGTGCAGTAAAGTAAGAGAAAACCAACAGACTCCAGCAATCATGACGTGCATTCTGTTGACTCCTTGTAACTGGATCATTAATTGAGAACTGGCATGTTGGAAATAAAAGCAGAATGGAGTTCAATCAGTTCTTTCTCTGAGAATCCAGGTCTCGAACAGGGGGGCCTAATTTAAAATTGAAGGCAGGAAATGTGTGCGCTGGTAATAGAGATTTCCTCTCTGCTTATCTGAGTAGACGGGGTTGATCTAAGCGTTGTTCGGACGAGCAGCCTACTTTGAATAAAAAGAGAGAATTAAAACCTGTAAAGAAGAGCAGAATATGATGGCCTGCTCCATTAAAACGATCTCAAACGATTTAACGTTGAAATCAAAACACAAAGATGTTGCAGAGAATGGAAAGCTGTCCTTCCAATTGTGAAGCCTGGCGTCTCAGGCATCCTGTCTAACACTACACTAGTGTGAGAAATCATGGATCAATTTGAATACATCTAAATCGTAGATAAGGTCATGTTGCATTGAGCTAAAGAGGAAATGTCGTTGAATTGAGAAAGCAGGCAGTCTCTTGGTTTCAGACCGATAAGACTAATGAGAAGCCAGCCCAGTCACCAGGACTTGATCAGATAGAAAGCTTGTTGGGTGACATAAAACATGCTGTTTCAGAGACAAAATCTAGAAATAACAAAGCTTAGGGGGATGTAGTCCTTTGGTCCCAAGCTGGAGCTGCTGCGCACAGGAGGCCAGGAGCTGCCTGCCAGATGCAGTTCTCACAAGCAGTGGTTATACAACTAAATATTATTTCAATGACTAACAGAAAGGTTACATGGTAAATGTTTGGGTTTCTTTATGAAAAATTCTAGTACTTCCAATGTTCTGAACAGCTTAATATTGCTTTTTGTTCATTTTCTGTAGTGATAAAAATTTCCTCACTTCTCTTTAACCTTTTGATTTGGATTAATTTACTTGCATGTGAAGGAAAGCCATTATAAGACTTGTGAACTTTCTTCCCTTTTTAACCACACTGCTTCTGTTTTGAACAAAGCTCTATGTATTGAAGCCTGTATGTATGATTTTGAACCTGTGCGGATTAAAGAGAATCCACAATAAATTTAAACCTGTGCACCCAGTTATTGTTATTAAAATGCTCGGAACTGAACCTATTGAATGTTTGAATTATTACAGGAACAAATAAAAGAATGCAATGACTCAAAATTTTAAAAAGTCAGAAGAAAAAAATTGCTGATCCATCATTGGACCTCAACGAAGGCTACTTTTAGTTAATCATGTTTATTTAGTTTCCCGTTTGGAATATTAAAGTATTTTTTTAGTTGAGATGAATTGTGTTTATGTTGCACCTATGACGTTAGAATGGGCTGATAGGCAGGCCATGAATGGATCAAGATTTACAACTACATGAAAATGTTCTGATCCAACGCTGAGATTCTCACTGCAGCATCGGGTCAGTTCATAAAGCAGAGCCTCCTGAGCGCTCAGACATCTCAGCTTTTAAATTATCAGCTCACACTCTTTTCCCTGAAGTACACAGATTTTATCGTCTATGTGTCCCAATCTTTTAATGGGACAATGCACTCTAGATTAAATATCCCAACAGGCTACATGCTCTGCTCTGTCTTGTGAGGGTTTTCTCTGGACACTACAAGGAAATTCAACAGTAGAAAAATACATGAATGCTGAATTGTGACTTCAAGATGCCCTCAAGTGTGAGCGGGTACTCCCCCCCCCCCCCCCCTTTATTCACTGGTGAACAGAACTGGATGTGTGTGTTTTCAATGATGTTAAAGTGGCAATGCGTAACGTTTGACCCACACGTTAGCCTAATTTGAGATATATGATTCGATTTTCCATGTCAATATACAGCCCTCAGCGTGTATTAATGGTCTGTGCGGGCTGCCCTTCTCAAAAACCCGGCTTTGTAACCTGAGAGGCGCGGATCCGGCACTCATGTGACCAAGAACTCCCCTTAAACAAGAGAGCGGTGGTCAAAGATTACATACTGTTGTTTTAATGTCTTTTAATAATGTTTAGATAAATGCAAATAAACAACATAGTATATGACTTCAACCACAATATTGCATTTATGTTATTGGGATTCTATATCATAGACCGGTGCAAAGCAGTGTGTAACTGTGAAGGAAAATGTCTTAAAAAATAATATTTTTGATTTATTTATTATTTATTGATTTGTTGCATTCACATTTATATAAAATCCTGCACCAACCTTCAGATGTCACCTAATTAGTACAGAATCCACAAGTGTGTAGCTTGACCTAAGTATAAATCCAATATAAATCCAGCTGTTCTGTGAAGGCCTTGAGGTTTGCTAAGCTCTAACAAATATTAGGAAAGGTTAGTGAACAAACAAAGGAAGCTGCGCCACTGAAACAGGTCAAGGATGCAGAGGTTTAAAGCTGGATTAGGTCTGAAAACATCCCAAGCTTTGAACATGGCCCAAAGCACAGTTCCATGCATAATGTGAAAAATTAAAACACAGAACAGAACTACAAACCTACCTCTAAAATGACAGGCTGGGTAAGGAGAGTATCAATCACAGAAGCAGCCAAACGGCCCGTGGTAACTCTGGAGGAGCTGCAGAGATCCATATCCCAGGCCTCGCATGATGTGCAGAGGGTGCTCTGATCACATGAGACCAAAACTAAAAGTTTATAGCCTGGATGCGATCTCAGGGAAGCCGGACATAGTTAATAAGAGGGTGGATGGTGCCACATGCAGAAGCATTCTGAGGGGAAAGAACCTGTCACAGGGAGCAAAAGATGAGAGGCTGAGGTTTACCTTCCTGCCGGCCAGCGACCCTGAACATGCACCCAGAGTTACAGTGGTATAGTTGAAATCAAAGCACAGCCATGTGTTGGACTGGTCTAGTCAAAGCCCAGAACTAAATCCAATTGAAAACCTGCGGCAAATTAATAATAATAATAATAATAATAATAATAATAATAATAATAATAATAATAATAATAATAATAATAATAATAATAATAATAATAATAATAATAATAATAATAATAATAATAATCTGACTGAGCTTGACATATTCAGTCTAGCATCTTGCTGAAATTTACAAATTCATTTTAAGTTCTTTTTATTAAAGTAGCTGGCTTATCCACACAACTTTACGCACACAACACGTAGAATAGCTCTTCTTCACCATTAGCCTGCCTGTGGATCAGGCCTTTTGTAACAGCTCTGTCCTTGCTTGACTGATATGTCAAAGTTGAGGACAAGACAGAGGGAAGAGAATGAGAATGCCACACAGGAACTGACACGGGGATCAATCCGATTGAAATGATTTAGCATTTCTGCATTTTGAATAAAAATGAGCGCGCTAGACGGTGGAGCAGTTTGATGAGACGGATCCCTAAGTCCTCCGGAGCCTTCTAGGCTCTTTCTCCCTTCCTTCACTGCCAGAAGAAAAGTCTTCTTTCTCTCTTTTCAGAGGTCCCTTGGTTCCCCGGCCTTTTTCCTCACTGTTGGTATTACAAAATCCCCATTGAAAACAACCCTTGTCACCTGTCAGCTAAGCTAGGCCGCTTTGCTAGGTCTTTATCCTCGGCACATAAACTCACACATCCAGGACTGACTCCCAGCCCCCACCCCCTATTTATGCACATATCCCCTACATTCATACTGATACACAGACACAACTGCAAATCCTAACTGCACACACACACGCCCACCCACTCACACACTAAAACCGCATGTCTGAGAGCTGTTACTATAGCAGTTTAAAATTCATTACCCTGTTCACTTTAACCAGAGCGCACACTGGGACGGGCCGCTGTCAGCTGTGGTTTTTTTGTGGCCACGGACTTAATGGGGGGGGGCGAGATCCTGTCCATTTGCATGGCGGGTCACACACAGAGTCAGGGCAGATCAGAAGACAACCCCCGAGGGGTAAAGTCTGGAAAGGAACGCGATATTAAAGTTTGAACCAATAGTCTTCAACAAAGGCTCGGGACGGTTTCTTCAACCCTGCTGGTCACTGACCAGCGCCTCAGGCAATCAGCAGAGCGGATTGTTTCTCATGTTTTAAGCTACATGTTTAGCATTTTATCTAAATGAAGGTATTTGATATCTATGTCACTGTCTGCAACATGTCCATAGTTGGTTCCATTAATACAAAGTTCAGGTTATGTTCTTATTGGATGTTATATGTAAGAATAACGAGGTTAAATAAGCAGTTCATACTGCATGAACAACTGATCTTTAGATAATTTTAGTGTTTCAATGCGAGAACACATCGACTGAGATAACTAAAAAATACAGGGGATGAAATGAAATAGCCATTCCTGACTGTTTTTGTTCATTTCTACTGATGTAGAAGATGCACAACTTGCTCTAAAAACTGTGTCCACCTGCTTTGCATGCAAGCCAAATAAAGCTAACTGCTACATGAGCTAGCATGCTGATAAAATCATTCATGTAGTACCTCACAGCACAAACAGATAAAAACACTGCATGAAGGCAAACGCTTGCTTGACAGTTTTATTAACAGATCGGTTTTCTCGAATCAGACCCGCACGTTCTTCTTGGCTTTCCTGAACCTAAAACTGCTGCAGAATAAAAAAGCATCCGAATTCAGTTTTTTTCATTTTGAAAATGTTTAATGCGTGAATTATTAGGGCCTTTCCATATGCAAACTTTAGCGATTATCTTGAAAAGTAAAATGTTCTAAATGCACGGTTGATAAGAGTACCGACTCAGTATGAAGGGACTCCTACTAAATCTATTGAAGCATGCCTGTGAACACGTCCTTTAACACAAAAAATATATAATTGTATTAAATATGTGGTTTGCAGCCTCTCACTGCGGCATTAGGTCAGTTAACCGTGCGTGAAGCAGCAGCCGTACAAACCTGAGCTTAACTTGTAAACTTAAGCTGCACTTTGAGAGGGCCCAGAAGGGGGCGAAGGCCGTCCAACAGAGGGTGGTCATCCGGTCTGGCTGCTCAGCGCGGCCACGAACAGCCGTCGCTTATTAACCCGCTGACAGGAGCGCCGGACACCGAGAAGCTCCACCCCCACACAAGAGGGTCAAGAGGTCAAACGGCCCTCGCTCCGGCCAATGCTCTGTCAGACACACTGACCTACACACACACACACACACATACACACACACAGACGCACATGGAAACAAATTGATTTATCAAGAGTGTTAAGGCCCTTTTAAATCTAATCTACTTTCAAGGTTTTAGGATAATCTGAAAGCACATTTGAGCAGAAACAAAAACAGTATAAAGACATGACTTTTCTCTGAACTTGCGTGACATTTATTGTGTGTGAGCATCATTTACTGGAGAGCATAAAACATGCTAAGCTACGTTACAGACCACACAACTATCAGCAAAACGACTATTTGTTTGGTTGTAAATGTGTGTTTTGAAAGAAACTTGATTGTCAACAGGAGATGATTTGAGACACATCTTTTGTAATTTAATAATACCCTTTTTTGACGGCCTGTCAACGAACAAATCCTAAAAAAAGAAATTACTCTTTAGACAGTCAAAAATATTCATAATTTGATTTAAGAAGCAAAGATGAATCTTAAACCCATACTGTCTTAGTATTTAGACATCATGTATTAGAGTCCAGGTAAATGTTTCAGAAGGAGACTTTCTACTCTCATACAGCTATTGACAAAAACTTAAACATTTTGTTTGGGGGTATTTGTGAATATAAGTAATTCAATAACTAATCATTGTGGTTTTCAGATCTTAGTGACTGTTTTTCTACTTTCCTTTCACTTTCTTTTTCCCCTCTTTGTAACTATTTAGCTTTAACAAACATTTTTTACAGAATTTGTTTTTTAAAACAAAACAATATTCACAAGATATGTTTTATTTCTGACAAACAGCCAACATTTCTGTATTTTCAGTATTTATTTATATGTGTCAGATCCTTAGTATACAGCTTATTATCTTTTAGCACCTAGAAAAGCCTCAGCAAGCCTGAAGGAAGCATAAAAAAATGCCATTTTAAGTTGTAGAGTTTTCTGGGAAGAAATGTGCAGCATATGTTAACCTCCCAGTGTTTAGATTAAATAACTTCGTCATGTTGTTTGCTGCTAGCTCCTCTGATTTGCCCTTAGCTGGACGATGTGTGCATGCATGCTTGTCTGTACTGTGTTACTGTGCTGTGAGTGCACACAGCAGCAGAGCATTTACAGTGATATTCGACTATGCAGTGTTACTAAATAAAACACTAAAATAACAAATTAAATATGGTTTCTTGATTAAGATATTAGTTTAGTTTTCATACTTTTAGGATTTAAATGTCATACCTGGTGTAATTCAAGTACATTAGAAGTATACTACACCTGAAGTTGGCCTCGGTTGGTGAGAGAGAAATTAGCCCTTATAGTGGAAAAAGCCAAGTCTTCACCGCTTTGATGAAAACTGCTCTGTAGACCTAAATGTCATAATATAAACTCTATGTTATTGCCTTTTTTTTGTTGTGTTTCATGCACATTGTGATGATTAGATTTACATCATGAATACAGAACAGATGTGGGACAAATAAAAAAGATGTGGGTCAGGTTTCCACATCAAAATATAAGGGAATTAATTAAGCCCTCTGTTTGTCTTAACACTTAAACTCACTTAAATTGCACAATCTGTCTTCCCCAAATTTTAAAAAGTAAACTCTGGGTAAATCATTTACAAATTATTCTCTTAAAAATTGCTAAGAAAATTAAACCGAATTGTAGAAACATTTCTGAGATTTATAGAGCTGCAATTTAAATTAATTTGACATTTTAATATAGCAGAGGGATAAAAACGGCATGTAAAACTTAATGATTACAGGATAAACTGGCCTGTTGGTTACACGTAAATGTTGATAATGAGTAACAGCAGAATGTCAGGACATAAAAAGCTTATAACACGGGAGGTGGTGATGGGAGGGTTAGGTCCTAGACACTAATGCAACAAAATCCCCACTTTAAGAGTTTGCATTCAGCGTTTCTGCAGTCCTTCACCGTTTGAACTTTGCTACTGTTTGCAGAGAGCTTGGGTTAAGAGAGAACATTTTATTGTTAGGATTGGAAATAATAAGCATGTAATGGGTAAAATGTGAAGAGACGCATGATTGGTTCTCAGTTTGTCAAATCAACAGCATCTTTTCAGATAGGCTGCGGCTACAGTTTGCACCATGATATTTGGACAATTGTATTTATCACACACTTTCTGTTGAGGTTGGAGTGAACAAATGTTTACAACTGCTGATAGAGTTTCTGTTTTAGCAAAAAGAGGTGTGTAGATGTAAAAATTTGCAAAATACTATATATATATATATATATATATATATATATATATATATATATATATATATATATACATATTATTTTATATTAAATCTATAGTTACATTTCTTCTTTTTAGTGAATCCTCATAGTGCATCATCAACACATCTGCCTTGCTACGTACTTGTTTTAGAATAAAAATTAT